>NW_026060997.1:0-43974 GCF_929443795.1 Astur gentilis
GGAGCCGTAAGTTTGCCTTTTCAGAAAAAAGCTTCTGCCGAGAGCGAGCACCGTGACATGCTGAGTCTCTGGGAAAGCAGAGATCCCCAAAGCTGTTGTGCCTGTGGATAGGCTGCAGAGGGATAGTGAAAAACTGCATTAGTTTTCAGGGCTGGCACCTTCCCTGTGGGAGAAGGAGCCGAAAGTTTTCTTTTTCAGAAAAAAGCTTCTGCCGAGAGCGAGCACCGTGACATGCTGAGTCTCTGGGAAAGCAGAGATCCCCAAAGCTGTTGTGCCTGTGGATAGGCTGCAGAGGGATAGTGAAAAACTGCATTAGTTTTCAGGGCTGGCACCTTCCCTGTGGGAGAAGGAGCCGTAAGTTTGCCTTTTCAGAAAAAAGCTTCTGCCGAGAGCGAGCACCGTGACATGCTGAGTCTCTGGGAAAGCAGAGATCCCCAAAGCTGTTGTGCCTGTGGATAGGCTGCAGAGGGATAGTGAAAAACTGCATTAGTTTTCAGGGCTGGCACCTTCCCTGTGGGAGAAGGAGCCGTAAGTTTGCCTTTTCAGAAAAAAGCTTCTGCCGAGAGCGAGCACCATGACATGCTGAGTCTCTGGGAAAGCAGAGATCCCAAAAGCTGTTGTGCCTGTGGATAGGCTGCAGAGGGATAGTGAATACCAGCAAGATCTTTCAGGGCTGGCACCTTCCCTGTGGGAGAAGGAGCCGTAAGTTTGCCTTTTCAGAAAAAGGCTCTGGCGAGAGTGAGCACCGTGACATGCTGAGTCTCTGGGAAAGCAGAGATCCCCAAAGCTGTTGTGCCTGTGGATAGGCTGCAGAGGGATAGTGAAAAACTGCATTAGTTTTCAGGGCTGGCACCTTCCCTGTGGGAGAAGGAGCCGTAAGTTTGCCTTTTCAGAAAAAAGCTTCTGCCGAGAGCGAGCACCGTGACATGCTGAGTCTCTGGGAAAGCAGAGATCCCCAAAGCTGTTGTGCCTGTGGATAGGCTGCAGAGGGATAGTGAAAAACTGCATTAGTTTTCAGGGCTGGCACCTTCCCTGTGGGAGAAGGAGCCGTAAGTTTGCCTTTTCAGAAAAAAAGCTTCTGCCGAGAGCGAGCACCGTGACATGCTGAGTCTCTGGGAAAGCAGAGATCCCAAAAGCTGTTGTGCCTGTGGATAGGCTGCAGAGGGATAGTGAATACCAGCAAGATCTTTCAGGGCTAGCACCTTCCTTGTGGGAGAAGGAGCCACACTTTTGCCTTCTCAGAAAAAGCTTCTGCCGAGAACGAGCACCGTGACATGCTGAGTCTCTGGGAAAGCAGAGATCCCAAAAGCTGTTGTGCCTGTGGATAGGCTGCAGAGGGATAGTGAAAAACTGCATTAGTTTTCAGGGCTAGCACCTTCCCTGAGGGAGAAGGAGCCGTAAGTTTGCCTTTTCAGAAAAAAGCTTCTGCCGAGAGCGAGCACCGTGACATGCTGAGTCTCTGGGAAAGCAGAGATCCCCAAAGCTGTTGTGCCTGTGGATAGGCTGCAGGGGGATAGTGAAAAACTGCATTAGTTTTCAGGGCTGGCACCTTCCCTGTGGGAGAAGGAGCCGTAAGTTTGCCTTTTCAGAAAAAAGCTTCTGCCGAGAGCGAGCACCGTGACATGCTGAGTCTCTGGGAAAGCAGAGATCCCCAAAGCTGTTGTGCCTGTGGATAGGCTGCAGAGGGATAGTGAAAAACTGCATTAGTTTTCAGGGCTGGCACCTTCCCTGTGGGAGAAGGAGCCGAAAGTTTTCTTTTTCAGAAAAAAGCTTCTGCCGAGAGCGAGCACCGTGACATGCTGAGTCTCTGGGAAAGCAGAGATCCCCAAAGCTGTTGTGCCTGTGGATAGGCTGCAGGGGGATAGTGAAAAACTGCATTAGTTTTCAGGGCTGGCACCTTCCCTGTGGGAGAAGGAGCCGTAAGTTTGCCTTTTCAGAAAAAAGCTTCTGCCGAGAGCGAGCACCGTGACATGCTGAGTCTCTGGGAAAGCAGAGATCCCCAAAGCTGTTGTGCCTGTGGATAGGCTGCAGAGGGATAGTGAAAAACTGCATTAGTTTTCAGGGCTGGCACCTTCCCTGTGGGGAAGGAGCCGAAAGTTTTCTTTTTCAGAAAAAAGCTTCTGCCGAGAGCGAGCACCGTGACATGCTGAGTCTCTGGGAAAGCAGAGATCCCCAAAGCTGTTGTGCCTGTGGATAGGCTGCAGGGGGATAGTGAAAAACTGCATTAGTTTTCAGGGCTGGCACCTTCCCTGTGGGAGAAGGAGCCGTAAGTTTGCCTTTTCAGAAAAAAGCTTCTGCCGAGAGCGAGCACCGTGACATGCTGAGTCTCTGGGAAAGCAGAGATCCCCAAAGCTGTTGTGCCTGTGGATAGGCTGCAGAGGGATAGTGAAAAACTGCATTAGTTTTCAGGGCTGGCACCTTCCCTGTGGGAGAAGGAGCCGTAAGTTTGCCTTTTCAGAAAAAAGCTTCTGCCGAGAACGAGCACCGTGACATGCTGAGTCTCTGGGAAAGCAGAGATCCTCAAAGCTGTTGTGCCTGTGGATAGGCTGCAGAGGGATAGTGAAAAACTGCATTAGTTTTCAGGGCTGGCACCTTCCCTGTGGGAGAAGGAGCCGTAAGTTTGCCTTTTCAGAAAAAAGCTTCTGCCGAGAGCGAGCACCGTGACATGCTGAGTCTCTGGGAAAGCAGAGATCCCCAAAGCTGTTGTGCCTGTGGATAGGCTGCAGAGGGATAGTGAAAAACTGCATTAGTTTTCAGGGCTGGCACCTTCCCTGTGGGAGAAGGAGCCGTAAGTTTGCCTTTTCAGAAAAAAGCTTCTGCCGAGAGCGAGCACCATGACATGCTGAGTCTCTGGGAAAGCAGAGATCCCAAAAGCTGTTGTGCCTGTGGATAGGCTGCAGAGGGATAGTGAATACCAGCAAGATCTTTCAGGGCTGGCACCTTCCCTGTGGGAGAAGGAGCCGTAAGTTTGCCTTTTCAGAAAAAGGCTCTGGCGAGAGTGAGCACCGTGACATGCTGAGTCTCTGGGAAAGCAGAGATCCCCAAAGCTGTTGTGCCTGTGGATAGGCTGCAGAGGGATAGTGAAAAACTGCATTAGTTTTCAGGGCTGGCACCTTCCCTGTGGGAGAAGGAGCCGTAAGTTTGCCTTTTCAGAAAAAAGCTTCTGCCGAGAGCGAGCACCGTGACATGCTGAGTCTCTGGGAAAGCAGAGATCCCAAAAGCTGTTGTGCCTGTGGATAGGCTGCAGAGGGATAGTGAATACCAGCAAGATCTTTCAGGGCTAGCACCTTCCTTGTGGGAGAAGGAGCCACACTTTTGCCTTCTCAGAAAAAGCTTCTGCCGAGAACGAGCACCGTGACATGCTGAGTCTCTGGGAAAGCAGAGATCCCCAAAGCTGTTGTGCCTGTGGATAGGCTGCAGAGGGATAGTGAAAAACTGCATTAGTTTTCAGGGCTGGCACCTTCCCTGTGGGAGAAGGAGCCGTAAGTTTGCCTTTTCAGAAAAAAGCTTCTGCCGAGAGCGAGCACCGTGACATGCTGAGTCTCTGGGAAAGCAGAGATCCCCAAAGCTGTTGTGCCTGTGGATAGGCTGCAGAGGGATAGTGAATACCAGCAAGATCTTTCAGGGCTGGCACCTTCCTTGTGGAGAAGGAGCCGTAAGTTTGCCTTTTCAGAAAAAGGCTCTGGCGAGAGTGAGCACCGTGACATGCTGAGTCTCTGGGAAAGCAGAGATCCCCAAAGCTGTTGTGCCTGTGGATAGGCTGCAGAGGGATAGTGAAAAACTGCATTAGTTTTCAGGGCTGGCACCTTCCCTGTGGGAGAAGGAGCCGTATGTTTGCCTTTTCAGAAAAAAGCTTCTGCCGAGAGCGAGCACCGTGACATGCTGAGTCTCTGGGAAAGCAGAGATCCCAAAAGCTGTTGTGCCTGTGGATAGGCTGCAGAGGGATAGTGAAAAACTGCATTAATTTTCAGGGCTGGCACCTTCCCTGTGGGAGAAGGAGCCGTAAGTTTGCCTTTTCAGAAAAAAGCTTCTGCCGAGAGCGAGCACCGTGACATGCTGAGTCTCTGGGGAAAGCAGAGATCCCCAAAGCTGTTGTGCCTGTGGATAGGCTGCAGAGGGATAGTGAAAAACTGCATTAGTTTTCAGGGCTGGCACCTTCCCTGAGGGAGAAGGAGCCGAAAGTTTTCTTTTTCAGAAAAAAGCTTCTGCCGAGAGCGAGCACCGTGACATGCTGAGTCTCTGGGAAAGCAGAGATCCCCAAAGCTGTTGTGCCTGTGGATAGGCTGCAGGGGGATAGTGAAAAACTGCATTAGTTTTCAGGGCTGGCACCTTCCCTGTGGGAGAAGGAGCCGTAAGTTTGCCTTTTCAGAAAAAAGCTTCTGCCGAGAGCGAGCACCGTGACATGCTGAGTCTCTGGGAAAGCAGAGATCCCCAAAGCTGTTGTGCCTGTGGATAGGCTGCAGAGGGATAGTGAAAAACTGCATTAGTTTTCAGGGCTGGCACCTTCCCTGTGGGAGAAGGAGCCGAAAGTTTTCTTTTTCAGAAAAAAGCTTCTGCCGAGAGCGAGCACCGTGACATGCTGAGTCTCTGGGAAAGCAGAGATCCCCAAAGCTGTTGTGCCTGTGGATAGGCTGCAGAGGGATAGTGAAAAACTGCATTAGTTTTCAGGGCTGGCACCTTCCCTGTGGGAGAAGGAGCCGTAAGTTTGCCTTTTCAGAAAAAAGCTTCTGCCGAGAGCGAGCACCGTGACATGCTGAGTCTCTGGGAAAGCAGAGATCCCCAAAGCTGTTGTGCCTGTGGATAGGCTGCAGAGGGATAGTGAAAAACTGCATTAGTTTTCAGGGCTGGCACCTTCCCTGTGGGAGAAGGAGCCGTAAGTTTGCCTTTTCAGAAAAAAGCTTCTGCCGAGAGCGAGCACCATGACATGCTGAGTCTCTGGGAAAGCAGAGATCCCAAAAGCTGTTGTGCCTGTGGATAGGCTGCAGAGGGATAGTGAATACCAGCAAGATCTTTCAGGGCTGGCACCTTCCCTGTGGGAGAAGGAGCCGTAAGTTTGCCTTTTCAGAAAAAGGCTCTGGCGAGAGTGAGCACCGTGACATGCTGAGTCTCTGGGAAAGCAGAGATCCCCAAAGCTGTTGTGCCTGTGGATAGGCTGCAGAGGGATAGTGAAAAACTGCATTAGTTTTCAGGGCTGGCACCTTCCCTGTGGGAGAAGGAGCCGTAAGTTTGCCTTTTCAGAAAAAAGCTTCTGCCGAGAGCGAGCACCGTGACATGCTGAGTCTCTGGGAAAGCAGAGATCCCCAAAGCTGTTGTGCCTGTGGATAGGCTGCAGAGGGATAGTGAAAAACTGCATTAGTTTTCAGGGCTGGCACCTTCCCTGTGGGAGAAGGAGCCGTAAGTTTGCCTTTTCAGAAAAAAGCTTCTGCCGAGAGCGAGCACCGTGACATGCTGAGTCTCTGGGAAAGCAGAGATCCCAAAAGCTGTTGTGCCTGTGGATAGGCTGCAGAGGGATAGTGAATACCAGCAAGATCTTTCAGGGCTAGCACCTTCCTTGTGGGAGAAGGAGCCACACTTTTGCCTTCTCAGAAAAAGCTTCTGCCGAGAACGAGCACCGTGACATGCTGAGTCTCTGGGAAAGCAGAGATCCCCAAAGCTGTTGTGCCTGTGGATAGGCTGCAGAGGGATAGTGAAAAACTGCATTAGTTTTCAGGGCTAGCACCTTCCCTGAGGGAGAAGGAGCCGTAAGTTTGCCTTTTCAGAAAAAAGCTTCTGCCGAGAGCGAGCACCGTGACATGCTGAGTCTCTGGGAAAGCAGAGATCCCCAAAGCTGTTGTGCCTGTGGATAGGCTGCAGGGGGATAGTGAAAAACTGCATTAGTTTTCAGGGCTGGCACCTTCCCTGTGGGAGAAGGAGCCGTAAGTTTGCCTTTTCAGAAAAAAGCTTCTGCCGAGAGCGAGCACCGTGACATGCTGAGTCTCTGGGAAAGCAGAGATCCCCAAAGCTGTTGTGCCTGTGGATAGGCTGCAGAGGGATAGTGAAAAACTGCATTAGTTTTCAGGGCTGGCACCTTCCCTGTGGGAGAAGGAGCCGAAAGTTTTCTTTTTCAGAAAAAAGCTTCTGCCGAGAGCGAGCACCGTGACATGCTGAGTCTCTGGGAAAGCAGAGATCCCCAAAGCTGTTGTGCCTGTGGATAGGCTGCAGGGGGATAGTGAAAAACTGCATTAGTTTTCAGGGCTGGCACCTTCCCTGTGGGAGAAGGAGCCGTAAGTTTGCCTTTTCAGAAAAAAGCTTCTGCCGAGAGCGAGCACCGTGACATGCTGAGTCTCTGGGAAAGCAGAGATCCCCAAAGCTGTTGTGCCTGTGGATAGGCTGCAGAGGGATAGTGAAAAACTGCATTAGTTTTCAGGGCTGGCACCTTCCCTGTGGGAGAAGGAGCCGAAAGTTTTCTTTTTCAGAAAAAAGCTTCTGCCGAGAGCGAGCACCGTGACATGCTGAGTCTCTGGGAAAGCAGAGATCCCCAAAGCTGTTGTGCCTGTGGATAGGCTGCAGAGGGATAGTGAAAAACTGCATTAGTTTTCAGGGCTGGCACCTTCCCTGTGGGAGAAGGAGCCGTAAGTTTGCCTTTTCAGAAAAAAGCTTCTGCCGAGAGCGAGCACCGTGACATGCTGAGTCTCTGGGAAAGCAGAGATCCCCAAAGCTGTTGTGCCTGTGGATAGGCTGCAGAGGGATAGTGAAAAACTGCATTAGTTTTCAGGGCTGGCACCTTCCCTGTGGGAGAAGGAGCCGTAAGTTTGCCTTTTCAGAAAAAAGCTTCTGCCGAGAACGAGCACCGTGACATGCTGAGTCTCTGGGAAAGCAGAGATCATCAAAGCTGTTGTGCCTGTGGATAGGCTGCAGAGGGATAGTGAAAAACTGCATTAGTTTTCAGGGCTGGCACCTTCCCTGTGGGAGAAGGAGCCGTAAGTTTGCCTTTTCAGAAAAAAGCTTCTGCCGAGAGCGAGCACCGTGACATGCTGAGTCTCTGGGAAAGCAGAGATCCCCAAAGCTGTTGTGCCTGTGGATAGGCTGCAGAGGGATAGTGAAAAACTGCATTAGTTTTCAGGGCTGGCACCTTCCCTGTGGGAGAAGGAGCCGTAAGTTTGCCTTTTCAGAAAAAAGCTTCTGCCGAGAGCGAGCACCATGACATGCTGAGTCTCTGGGAAAGCAGAGATCCCAAAAGCTGTTGTGCCTGTGGATAGGCTGCAGAGGGATAGTGAATACCAGCAAGATCTTTCAGGGCTGGCACCTTCCCTGTGGGAGAAGGAGCCGTAAGTTTGCCTTTTCAGAAAAAGGCTCTGGCGAGAGTGAGCACCGTGACATGCTGAGTCTCTGGGAAAGCAGAGATCCCCAAAGCTGTTGTGCCTGTGGATAGGCTGCAGAGGGATAGTGAAAAACTGCATTAGTTTTCAGGGCTAGCACCTTCCCTGAGGGAGAAGGAGCCGTAAGTTTGCCTTTTCAGAAAAAAGCTTCTGCCGAGAGCGAGCACCGTGACATGCTGAGTCTCTGGGAAAGCAGAGATCCCCAAAGCTGTTGTGCCTGTGGATAGGCTGCAGGGGGATAGTGAAAAACTGCATTAGTTTTCAGGGCTGGCACCTTCCCTGTGGGAGAAGGAGCCGTAAGTTTGCCTTTTCAGAAAAAAGCTTCTGCCGAGAGCGAGCACCGTGACATGCTGAGTCTCTGGGAAAGCAGAGATCCCCAAAGCTGTTGTGCCTGTGGATAGGCTGCAGAGGGATAGTGAAAAACTGCATTAGTTTTCAGGGCTGGCACCTTCCCTGTGGGAGAAGGAGCCGAAAGTTTTCTTTTTCAGAAAAAAGCTTCTGCCGAGAGCGAGCACCGTGACATGCTGAGTCTCTGGGAAAGCAGAGATCCCCAAAGCTGTTGTGCCTGTGGATAGGCTGCAGGGGGATAGTGAAAAACTGCATTAGTTTTCAGGGCTGGCACCTTCCCTGTGGGAGAAGGAGCCGTAAGTTTGCCTTTTCAGAAAAAAGCTTCTGCCGAGAGCGAGCACCGTGACATGCTGAGTCTCTGGGAAAGCAGAGATCCCCAAAGCTGTTGTGCCTGTGGATAGGCTGCAGAGGGATAGTGAAAAACTGCATTAGTTTTCAGGGCTGGCACCTTCC
Organism: Astur gentilis; assembly: GCF_929443795.1. Classification (NCBI taxonomy): domain Eukaryota; kingdom Metazoa; phylum Chordata; class Aves; order Accipitriformes; family Accipitridae; genus Astur; species Astur gentilis. Next base: position 8,160 of record NW_026060997.1, read on the forward strand.
CTGTGGGAGAAGGAGCCGAAAGTTTTCTTTTTCAGAAAAAAGCTTCTGCCGAGAGCGAGCACCGTGACATGCTGAGTCTCTGGGAAAGCAGAGATCCCCAAAGCTGTTGTGCCTGTGGATAGGCTGCAGAGGGATAGTGAAAAACTGCATTAGTTTTCAGGGCTGGCACCTTCCCTGTGGGAGAAGGAGCCGTAAGTTTGCCTTTTCAGAAAAAAGCTTCTGCCGAGAGCGAGCACCGTGACATGCTGAGTCTCTGGGAAAGCAGAGATCCCCAAAGCTGTTGTGCCTGTGGATAGGCTGCAGAGGGATAGTGAAAAACTGCATTAGTTTTCAGGGCTGGCACCTTCCCTGTGGGAGAAGGAGCCGTAAGTTTGCCTTTTCAGAAAAAAGCTTCTGCCGAGAACGAGCACCGTGACATGCTGAGTCTCTGGGAAAGCAGAGATCCTCAAAGCTGTTGTGCCTGTGGATAGGCTGCAGAGGGATAGTGAAAAACTGCATTAGTTTTCAGGGCTGGCACCTTCCCTGTGGGAGAAGGAGCCGTAAGTTTGCCTTTTCAGAAAAAAGCTTCTGCCGAGAGCGAGCACCGTGACATGCTGAGTCTCTGGGAAAGCAGAGATCCCCAAAGCTGTTGTGCCTGTGGATAGGCTGCAGAGGGATAGTGAAAAACTGCATTAGTTTTCAGGGCTGGCACCTTCCCTGTGGGAGAAGGAGCCGTAAGTTTGCCTTTTCAGAAAAAAGCTTCTGCCGAGAGCGAGCACCATGACATGCTGAGTCTCTGGGAAAGCAGAGATCCCAAAAGCTGTTGTGCCTGTGGATAGGCTGCAGAGGGATAGTGAATACCAGCAAGATCTTTCAGGGCTGGCACCTTCCCTGTGGGAGAAGGAGCCGTAAGTTTGCCTTTTCAGAAAAAGGCTCTGGCGAGAGTGAGCACCGTGACATGCTGAGTCTCTGGGAAAGCAGAGATCCCCAAAGCTGTTGTGCCTGTGGATAGGCTGCAGAGGGATAGTGAAAAACTGCATTAGTTTTCAGGGCTGGCACCTTCCCTGTGGGAGAAGGAGCCGTAAGTTTGCCTTTTCAGAAAAAAGCTTCTGCCGAGAGCGAGCACCGTGACATGCTGAGTCTCTGGGAAAGCAGAGATCCCAAAAGCTGTTGTGCCTGTGGATAGGCTGCAGAGGGATAGTGAATACCAGCAAGATCTTTCAGGGCTAGCACCTTCCTTGTGGGAGAAGGAGCCACACTTTTGCCTTCTCAGAAAAAGCTTCTGCCGAGAACGAGCACCGTGACATGCTGAGTCTCTGGGAAAGCAGAGATCCCCAAAGCTGTTGTGCCTGTGGATAGGCTGCAGAGGGATAGTGAAAAACTGCATTAGTTTTCAGGGCTGGCACCTTCCCTGTGGGAGAAGGAGCCGTAAGTTTGCCTTTTCAGAAAAAAGCTTCTGCCGAGAGCGAGCACCGTGACATGCTGAGTCTCTGGGAAAGCAGAGATCCCAAAAGCTGTTGTGCCTGTGGATAGGCTGCAGAGGGATAGTGAATACCAGCAAGATCTTTCAGGGCTGGCACCTTCCTTGTGGGAGAAGGAGCCGTAAGTTTGCCTTTTCAGAAAAAGGCTCTGGCGAGAGTGAGCACCGTGACATGCTGAGTCTCTGGGAAAGCAGAGATCCCCAAAGCTGTTGTGCCTGTGGATAGGCTGCAGAGGGATAGTGAAAAACTGCATTAGTTTTCAGGGCTGGCACCTTCCCTGTGGGAGAAGGAGCCGTATGTTTGCCTTTTCAGAAAAAAGCTTCTGCCGAGAGCGAGCACCGTGACATGCTGAGTCTCTGGGAAAGCAGAGATCCCAAAAGCTGTTGTGCCTGTGGATAGGCTGCAGAGGGATAGTGAAAAACTGCATTAATTTTCAGGGCTGGCACCTTCCCTGTGGGAGAAGGAGCCGTAAGTTTGCCTTTTCAGAAAAAAGCTTCTGCCGAGAGCGAGCACCGTGACATGCTGAGTCTCTGGGAAAGCAGAGATCCCCAAAGCTGTTGTGCCTGTGGATAGGCTGCAGAGGGATAGTGAAAAACTGCATTAGTTTTCAGGGCTGGCACCTTCCCTGTGGGAGAAGGAGCCGAAAGTTTTCTTTTTCAGAAAAAAGCTTCTGCCGAGAGCGAGCACCGTGACATGCTGAGTCTCTGGGAAAGCAGAGATCCCCAAAGCTGTTGTGCCTGTGGATAGGCTGCAGGGGGATAGTGAAAAACTGCATTAGTTTTCAGGGCTGGCACCTTCCCTGTGGGAGAAGGAGCCGTAAGTTTGCCTTTTCAGAAAAAAGCTTCTGCCGAGAGCGAGCACCGTGACATGCTGAGTCTCTGGGAAAGCAGAGATCCCCAAAGCTGTTGTGCCTGTGGATAGGCTGCAGAGGGATAGTGAAAAACTGCATTAGTTTTCAGGGCTGGCACCTTCCCTGTGGGAGAAGGAGCCGAAAGTTTTCTTTTTCAGAAAAAAGCTTCTGCCGAGAGCGAGCACCGTGACATGCTGAGTCTCTGGGAAAGCAGAGATCCCCAAAGCTGTTGTGCCTGTGGATAGGCTGCAGAGGGATAGTGAAAAACTGCATTAGTTTTCAGGGCTGGCACCTTCCCTTTGGGAGAAGGAGCCGTAAGTTTGCCTTTTCAGAAAAAAGCTTCTGCCGAGAGCGAGCACCGTGACATGCTGAGTCTCTGGGAAAGCAGAGATCCCCAAAGCTGTTGTGCCTGTGGATAGGCTGCAGAGGGATAGTGAAAAACTGCATTAGTTTTCAGGGCTGGCACCTTCCCTGTGGGAGAAGGAGCCGTAAGTTTGCCTTTTCAGAAAAAAGCTTCTGCCGAGAGCGAGCACCATGACATGCTGAGTCTCTGGGAAAGCAGAGATCCCAAAAGCTGTTGTGCCTGTGGATAGGCTGCAGAGGGATAGTGAATACCAGCAAGATCTTTCAGGGCTGGCACCTTCCCTGTGGGAGAAGGAGCCGTAAGTTTGCCTTTTCAGAAAAAGGCTCTGGCGAGAGTGAGCACCGTGACATGCTGAGTCTCTGGGAAAGCAGAGATCCCCAAAGCTGTTGTGCCTGTGGATAGGCTGCAGAGGGATAGTGAAAAACTGCATTAGTTTTCAGGGCTGGCACCTTCCCTGTGGGAGAAGGAGCCGTAAGTTTGCCTTTTCAGAAAAAAGCTTCTGCCGAGAGCGAGCACCGTGACATGCTGAGTCTCTGGGAAAGCAGAGATCCCCAAAGCTGTTGTGCCTGTGGATAGGCTGCAGAGGGATAGTGAAAAACTGCATTAGTTTTCTGGGCTGGCACCTTCCCTGTGGGAGAAGGAGCCGTAAGTTTGCCTTTTCAGAAAAAAGCTTCTGCCGAGAGCGAGCACCGTGACATGCTGAGTCTCTGGGAAAGCAGAGATCCCCAAAGCTGTTGTGCCTGTGGATAGGCTGCAGAGGGATAGTGAATACCAGCAAGATCTTTCAGGGCTAGCACCTTCCTTGTGGGAGAAGGAGCCACACTTTTGCCTTCTCAGAAAAAGCTTCTGCCGAGAACGAGCACCGTGACATGCTGAGTCTCTGGGAAAGCAGAGATCCCCAAAGCTGTTGTGCCTGTGGATAGGCTGCAGAGGGATAGTGAAAAACTGCATTAGTTTTCAGGGCTAGCACCTTCCCTGAGGGAGAAGGAGCCGTAAGTTTGCCTTTTCAGAAAAAAGCTTCTGCCGAGAGCGAGCACCGTGACATGCTGAGTCTCTGGGAAAGCAGAGATCCCCAAAGCTGTTGTGCCTGTGGATAGGCTGCAGGGGGATAGTGAAAAACTGCATTAGTTTTCAGGGCTGGCACCTTCCCTGTGGGAGAAGGAGCCGTAAGTTTGCCTTTTCAGAAAAAAGCTTCTGCCGAGAGCGAGCACCGTGACATGCTGAGTCTCTGGGAAAGCAGAGATCCCCAAAGCTGTTGTGCCTGTGGATAGGCTGCAGAGGGATAGTGAAAAACTGCATTAGTTTTCAGGGCTGGCACCTTCCCTGTGGGAGAAGGAGCCGTAAGTTTGCCTTTTCAGAAAAAAGCTTCTGCCGAGAGCGAGCACCATGACATGCTGAGTCTCTGGGAAAGCAGAGATCCCAAAAGCTGTTGTGCCTGTGGATAGGCTGCAGAGGGATAGTGAATACCAGCAAGATCTTTCAGGGCTGGCACCTTCCCTGTGGGAGAAGGAGCCGTAAGTTTGCCTTTTCAGAAAAAGGCTCTGGCGAGAGTGAGCACCGTGACAAGCTGAGTCTCTGGGAAAGCAGAGATCCCCAAAGCTGTTGTGCCTGTGGATAGGCTGCAGAGGGATAGTGAAAAACTGCATTAGTTTTCAGGGCTGGCACCTTCCCTGTGGGAGAAGGAGCCGTAAGTTTGCCTTTTCAGAAAAAAGCTTCTGCCGAGAGCGAGCACCGTGACATGCTGAGTCTCTGGGAAAGCAGAGATCCCCAAAGCTGTTGTGCCTGTGGATAGGCTGCAGAGGGATAGTGAAAAACTGCATTAGTTTTCAGGGCTGGCACCTTCCCTGTGGGAGAAGGAGCCGTAAGTTTGCCTTTTCAGAAAAAAGCTTCTGCCGAGAGCGAGCACCGTGACATGCTGAGTCTCTGGGAAAGCAGAGATCCCAAAAGCTGTTGTGCCTGTGGATAGGCTGCAGAGGGATAGTGAATACCAGCAAGATCTTTCAGGGCTAGCACCTTCCTTGTGGGAGAAGGAGCCACACTTTTGCCTTTTCAGAAAAAGGCTCTGGCGAGAGTGAGCACCGTGACATGCTGAGTCTCTGGGAAAGCAGAGATCCCCAAAGCTGTTGTGCCTGTGGATAGGCTGCAGAGGGATAGTGAAAAACTGCATTAGTTTTCAGGGCTGGCACCTTCCCTGTGGGAGAAGGAGCCGTAAGTTTGCCTTTTCAGAAAAAAGCTTCTGCCGAGAGCGAGCACTGTGACATGCTGAGTCTCTGGGAAAGCAGAGATCCCCAAAGCTGTTGTGCCTGTGGATAGGCTGCAGAGGGATAGTGAATACCAGCAAGATGTTTCAGGGCTGGCACCTTCCCTGTGGGAGAAGGAGCCGAAAGTTTTCTTTTTCAGAAAAAAGCTTCTGCCGAGAGCGAGCACCGTGACATGCTGAGTCTCTGGGAAAGCAGAGATCCCCAAAGCTGTTGTGCCTGTGGATAGGCTGCAGGGGGATAGTGAAAAACTGCATTAGTTTTCAGGGCTGGCACCTTCCCTGTGGGAGAAGGAGCCGTAAGTTTGCCTTTTCAGAAAAAAGCTTCTGCCGAGAGCGAGCACCGTGACATGCTGAGTCTCTGGGAAAGCAGAGATCCCCAAAGCTGTTGTGCCTGTGGATAGGCTGCAGAGGGATAGTGAAAAACTGCATTAGTTTTCAGGGCTGGCACCTTCCCTGTGGGAGAAGGAGCCGAAAGTTTTCTTTTTCAGAAAAAAGCTTCTGCCGAGAGCGAGCACCGTGACATGCTGAGTCTCTGGGAAAGCAGAGATCCCCAAAGCTGTTGTGCCTGTGGATAGGCTGCAGAGGGATAGTGAAAAACTGCATTAGTTTTCAGGGCTGGCACCTTCCCTGTGGGAGAAGGAGCCGAAAGTTTTCTTTTTCAGAAAAAAGCTTCTGCCGAGAGCGAGCACCGTGACATGCTGAGTCTCTGGGAAAGCAGAGATCCCCAAAGCTGTTGTGCCTGTGGATAGGCTGCAGGGGGATAGTGAAAAACTGCATTAGTTTTCAGGGCTGGCACCTTCCCTGTGGGAGAAGGAGCCGTAAGTTTGCCTTTTCAGAAAAAAGCTTCTGCCGAGAGCGAGCACCGTGACATGCTGAGTCTCTGGGAAAGCAGAGATCCCCAAAGCTGTTGTGCCTGTGGATAGGCTGCAGAGGGATAGTGAAAAACTGCATTAGTTTTCAGGGCTGGCACCTTCCCTGTGGGAGAAGGAGCCGTAAGTTTGCCTTTTCAGAAAAAAGCTTCTGCCGAGAACGAGCACCGTGACATGCTGAGTCTCTGGGAAAGCAGAGATCACCAAAGCTGTTGTGCCTGTGGATAGGCTGCAGAGGGATAGTGAAAAACTGCATTAGTTTTCAGGGCTGGCACCTTCCCTGTGGGAGAAGGAGCCGTAAGTTTGCCTTTTCAGAAAAAAGCTTCTGCCGAGAGCGAGCACCGTGACATGCTGAGTCTCTGGGAAAGCAGAGATCCCAAAAGCTGTTGTGCCTGTGGATAGGCTGCAGAGGGATAGTGAAAAACTGCATTAGTTTTCAGGGCTGGCACCTTCCCTGTGGGAGAAGGAGCCGTAAGTTTGCCTTTTCAGAAAAAAGCTTCTGCCGAGAGCGAGCACCATGACATGCTGAGTCTCTGGGAAAGCAGAGATCCCCAAAGCTGTTGTGCCTGTGGATAGGCTGCAGAGGGATAGTGAATACCAGCAAGATGTTTCAGGGCTGGCACCTTCCCTGTGGGAGAAGGAGCCGTAAGTTTGCCTTTTCAGAAAAAGGCTCTGGCGAGAGTGAGCACCGTGACATGCTGAGTCTCTGGGAAAGCAGAGATCCCCAAAGCTGTTGTGCCTGTGGATAGGCTGCAGAGGGATAGTGAAAAACTGCATTAGTTTTCAGGGCTGGCACCTTCCCTGTGGGAGAAGGAGCCGTAAGTTTGCCTTTTCAGAAAAAAGCTTCTGCCGAGAGCGAGCACCGTGACATGCTGAGTCTCTGGGAAAGCAGAGATCCCCAAAGCTGTTGTGCCTGTGGATAGGCTGCAGAGGGATAGTGAAAAACTGCATTAGTTTTCAGGGCTGGCACCTTCCCTGTGGGAGAAGGAGCCGTAAGTTTGCCTTTTCAGAAAAAAGCTTCTGCCGAGAGCGAGCACCGTGAGATGCTGAGTCTCAGGGAAAGCAGAGATCCCAAAAGCTGTTGTGCCTGTGGATAGGCTGCAGAGGGATAGTGAATACCAGCAAGATCTTTCAGGGCTAGCACCTTCCTTGTGGGAGAAGGAGCCACACTTTTGCCTTCTCAGAAAAAGCTTCTGCCGAGAACGAGCACCGTGACATGCTGAGTCTCTGGGAAAGCAGAGATCCCCAAAGCTGTTGTGCCTGTGGATAGGCTGCAGAGGGATAGTGAAAAACTGCATTAGTTTTCAGGGCTGGCACCTTCCCTGTGGGAGAAGGAGCCGTAAGTTTGCCTTTTCAGAAAAAAGCTTCTGCCGAGAGCGAGCACCGTGACATGCTGAGTCTCTGGGAAAGCAGAGATCCCCAAAGCTGTTGTGCCTGTGGATAGGCTGCAGAGGGATAGTGAAAAACTGCATTAGTTTTCAGGGCTGGCACCTTCCCTGTGGGAGAAGGAGCCGTAAGTTTGCCTTTTCAGAAAAAAGCTTCTGCCGAGAGCGAGCACCGTGACATGCTGAGTCTCTGGGAAAGCAGAGATCCCCAAAGCTGTTGTGCCTGTGGATAGGCTGCAGAGGGATAGTGAAAAACTGCATTAGTTTTCAGGGCTGGCACCTTCCCTGTGGGAGAAGGAGCCGTAAGTTTGCCTTTTCAGAAAAAAGCTTCTGCCGAGAGCGAGCACCGTGACATGCTGAGTCTCTGGGAAAGCAGAGATCCCCAAAGCTGTTGTGCCTGTGGATAGGCTGCAGAGGGATAGTGAAAAACTGCATTAGTTTTCAGGGCTGGCACCTTCCCTGTGGGAGAAGGAGCCGTAAGTTTGCCTTTTCAGAAAAAAGCTTCTGCCGAGAGCGAGCACCGTGACATGCTGAGTCTCTGGGAAAGCAGAGATCCCAAAAGCTGTTGTGCCTGTGGATAGGCTGCAGAGGGATAGTGAATACCAGCAAGATCTTTCAGGGCTAGCACCTTCCTTGTGGGAGAAGGAGCCACACTTTTGCCTTCTCAGAAAAAGCTTCTGCCGAGAACGAGCACCGTGACATGCTGAGTCTCTGGGAAAGCAGAGATCCCCAAAGCTGTTGTGCCTGTGGATAGGCTGCAGAGGGATAGTGAAAAACTGCATTAGTTTTCAGGGCTGGCACCTTCCCTGTGGGAGAAGGAGCCGTAAGTTTGCCTTTTCAGAAAAAAGCTTCTGCCGAGAGCGAGCACCGTGACATGCTGAGTCTCTGGGAAAGCAGAGATCCCCAAAGCTGTTGTGCCTGTGGATAGGCTGCAGAGGGATAGTGAATACCAGCAAGATGTTTCAGGGCTGGCACCTTCCCTGTGGGAGAAGGAGCCGTAAGTTTGCCTTTTCAGAAAAAGGCTCTGGCGAGAGTGAGCACCGTGACATGCTGAGTCTCTGGGAAAGCAGAGATCCCCAAAGCTGTTGTGCCTGTGGATAGGCTGCAGAGGGATAGTGAAAAACTGCATTAGTTTTCAGGGCTGGCACCTTCCCTGTGGGAGAAGGAGCCGTAAGTTTGCCTTTTCAGAAAAAAGCTTCTGCCGAGAGCGAGCACCGTGACATGCTGAGTCTCTGGGAAAGCAGAGATCCCCAAAGCTGTTGTGCCTGTGGATAGGCTGCAGAGGGATAGTGAAAAACTGCATTAGTTTTCAGGGCTGGCACCTTCCCTGTGGGAGAAGGAGCCGAAAGTTTTCTTTTTCAGAAAAAAGCTTCTGCCGAGAGCGAGCACCGTGACATGCTGAGTCTCTGGGAAAGCAGAGATCCCCAAAGCTGTTGTGCCTGTGGATAGGCTGCAGGGGGATAGTGAAAAACTGCATTAGTTTTCAGGGCTGGCACCTTCCCTGTGGGAGAAGGAGCCGTAAGTTTGCCTTTTCAGAAAAAAGCTTCTGCCGAGAGCGAGCACCGTGACATGCTGAGTCTCTGGGAAAGCAGAGATCCCCAAAGCTGTTGTGCCTGTGGATAGGCTGCAGAGGGATAGTGAAAAACTGCATTAGTTTTCAGGGCTGGCACCTTCCCTGTGGGAGAAGGAGCCGAAAGTTTTCTTTTTCAGAAAAAAGCTTCTGCCGAGAGCGAGCACCGTGACATGCTGAGTCTCTGGGAAAGCAGAGATCCCCAAAGCTGTTGTGCCTGTGGATAGGCTGCAGGGGGATAGTGAAAAACTGCATTAGTTTTCAGGGCTGGCACCTTCCCTGTGGGAGAAGGAGCCGTAAGTTTGCCTTTTCAGAAAAAAGCTTCTGCCGAGAGCGAGCACCGTGACATGCTGAGTCTCTGGGAAAGCAGAGATCCCCAAAGCTGTTGTGCCTGTGGATAGGCTGCAGAGGGATAGTGAAAAACTGCATTAGTTTTCAGGGCTGGCACCTTCCCTGTGGGAGAAGGAGCCGAAAGTTTTCTTTTTCAGAAAAAAGCTTCTGCCGAGAGCGAGCACCGTGACATGCTGAGTCTCTGGGAAAGCAGAGATCCCCAAAGCTGTTGTGCCTGTGGATAGGCTGCAGGGGGATAGTGAAAAACTGCATTAGTTTTCAGGGCTGGCACCTTCCCTGTGGGAGAAGGAGCCGTAAGTTTGCCTTTTCAGAAAAAAGCTTCTGCCGAGAGCGAGCACCGTGACATGCTGAGTCTCTGGGAAAGCAGAGATCCCCAAAGCTGTTGTGCCTGTGGATAGGCTGCAGAGGGATAGTGAAAAACTGCATTAGTTTTCAGGGCTGGCACCTTCCCTGTGGGAGAAGGAGCCGTAAGTTTGCCTTTTCAGAAAAAAGCTTCTGCCGAGAACGAGCACCGTGACATGCTGAGTCTCTGGGAAAGCAGAGATCCCCAAAGCTGTTGTGCCTGTGGATAGGCTGCAGAGGGATAGTGAAAAACTGCATTAGTTTTCAGGGCTGGCACCTTCCCTGTGGGAGAAGGAGCCGTAAGTTTGCCTTTTCAGAAAAAAGCTTCTGCCGAGAGCGAGCACCGTGACATGCTGAGTCTCTGGGAAAGCAGAGATCCCCAAAGCTGTTGTGCCTGTGGATAGGCTGCAGAGGGATAGTGAAAAACTGCATTAGTTTTCAGGGCTGGCACCTTCCCTGTGGGAGAAGGAGCCGTAAGTTTGCCTTTTCAGAAAAAAGCTTCTGCCGAGAGCGAGCACCATGACATGCTGAGTCTCTGGGAAAGCAGAGATCCCAAAAGCTGTTGTGCCTGTGGATAGGCTGCAGAGGGATAGTGAATACCAGCAAGATGTTTCAGGGCTGGCACCTTCCCTGTGGGAGAAGGAGCCGTAAGTTTGCCTTTTCAGAAAAAGGCTCTGGCGAGAGTGAGCACCGTGACATGCTGAGTCTCTGGGAAAGCAGAGATCCCCAAAGCTGTTGTGCCTGTGGATAGGCTGCAGAGGGATAGTGAAAAACTGCATTAGTTTTCAGGGCTGGCACCTTCCCTGTGGGAGAAGGAGCCGTAAGTTTGCCTTTTCAGAAAAAAGCTTCTGCCGAGAGCGAGCACCGTGACATGCTGAGTCTCTGGGAAAGCAGAGATCCCCAAAGCTGTTGTGCCTGTGGATAGGCTGCAGAGGGATAGTGAAAAACTGCATTAGTTTTCAGGGCTGGCACCTTCCCTGTGGGAGAAGGAGCCGAAAGTTTTCTTTTTCAGAAAAAAGCTTCTGCCGAGAGCGAGCACCGTGACATGCTGAGTCTCTGGGAAAGCAGAGATCCCCAAAGCTGTTGTGCCTGTGGATAGGCTGCAGGGGGATAGTGAAAAACTGCATTAGTTTTCAGGGCTGGCACCTTCCCTGTGGGAGAAGGAGCCGTAAGTTTGCCTTTTCAGAAAAAAGCTTCTGCCGAGAGCGAGCACCGTGACATGCTGAGTCTCTGGGAAAGCAGAGATCCCCAAAGCTGTTGTGCCTGTGGATAGGCTGCAGAGGGATAGTGAAAAACTGCATTAGTTTTCAGGGCTGGCACCTTCCCTGTGGGAGAAGGAGCCGAAAGTTTTCTTTTTCAGAAAAAAGCTTCTGCCGAGAGCGAGCACCGTGACATGCTGAGTCTCTGGGAAAGCAGAGATCCCCAAAGCTGTTGTGCCTGTGGATAGGCTGCAGGGGGATAGTGAAAAACTGCATTAGTTTTCAGGGCTGGCACCTTCCCTGTGGGAGAAGGAGCCGTAAGTTTGCCTTTTCAGAAAAAAGCTTCTGCCGAGAGCGAGCACCGTGACATGCTGAGTCTCTGGGAAAGCAGAGATCCCCAAAGCTGTTGTGCCTGTGGATAGGCTGCAGAGGGATAGTGAAAAACTGCATTAGTTTTCAGGGCTGGCACCTTCCCTGTGGGAGAAGGAGCCGAAAGTTTTCTTTTTCAGAAAAAAGCTTCTGCCGAGAGCGAGCACCGTGACATGCTGAGTCTCTGGGAAAGCAGAGATCCCCAAAGCTGTTGTGCCTGTGGATAGGCTGCAGGGGGATAGTGAAAAACTGCATTAGTTTTCAGGGCTGGCACCTTCCCTGTGGGAGAAGGAGCCGTAAGTTTGCCTTTTCAGAAAAAAGCTTCTGCCGAGAGCGAGCACCGTGACATGCTGAGTCTCTGGGAAAGCAGAGATCCCAAAAGCTGTTGTGCCTGTGGATAGGCTGCAGAGGGATAGTGAATACCAGCAAGATGTTTCAGGGCTGGCACCTTCCCTGTGGGAGAAGGAGCCGTAAGTTTGCCTTTTCAGAAAAAAGCTTCTGCCGAGAGCGAGCACCGTGACATGCTGAGTCTCTGGGAAAGCAGAGATCCCCAAAGCTGTTGTGCCTGTGGATAGGCTGCAGAGGGATAGTGAAAAACTGCATTAGTTTTCAGGGCTGGCACCTTCCCTGTGGGAGAAGGAGCCGTAAGTTTGCCTTTTCAGAAAAAAGCTTCTGCCGAGAGCGAGCACCATGACATGCTGAGTCTCTGGGAAAGCAGAGATCCCAAAAGCTGTTGTGCCTGTGGATAGGCTGCAGAGGGATAGTGAATACCAGCAAGATCTTTCAGGGCTGGCACCTTCCCTGTGGGAGAAGGAGCCGTAAGTTTGCCTTTTCAGAAAAAGGCTCTGGCGAGAGTGAGCACCGTGACATGCTGAGTCTCTGGGAAAGCAGAGATCCCCAAAGCTGTTGTGCCTGTGGATAGGCTGCAGGGGGATAGTGAAAAACTGCATTAGTTTTCAGGGCTGGCACCTTCCCTGTGGGAGAAGGAGCCGTAAGTTTGCCTTTTCAGAAAAAAGCTTCTGCCGAGAGCGAGCACCGTGACATGCTGAGTCTCTGGGAAAGCAGAGATCCCCAAAGCTGTTGTGCCTGTGGATAGGCTGCAGAGGGATAGTGAAAAACTGCATTAGTTTTCAGGGCTGGCACCTTCCCTGTGGGAGAAGGAGCCGTAAGTTTGCCTTTTCAGAAAAAAGCTTCTGCCGAGAGCGAGCACCGTGACATGCTGAGTCTCTGGGAAAGCAGAGATCCCAAAAGCTGTTGTGCCTGTGGATAGGCTGCAGAGGGATAGTGAATACCAGCAAGATCTTTCAGGGCTAGCACCTTCCTTGTGGGAGAAGGAGCCACACTTTTGCCTTCTCAGAAAAAGCTTCTGCCGAGAACGAGCACCGTGACATGCTGAGTCTCTGGGAAAGCAGAGATCCCCAAAGCTGTTGTGCCTGTGGATAGGCTGCAGAGGGATAGTGAAAAACTGCATTAGTTTTCAGGGCTAGCACCTTCCCTGAGGGAGAAGGAGCCGTAAGTTTGCCTTTTCAGAAAAAAGCTTCTGCCGAGAGCGAGCACCGTGACATGCTGAGTCTCTGGGAAAGCAGAGATCCCCAAAGCTGTTGTGCCTGTGGATAGGTTGCAGGGGGATAGTGAAAAACTGCATTAGTTTTCAGGGCTGGCACCTTCCCTGTGGGAGAAGGAGCCGTAAGTTTGCCTTTTCAGAAAAAAGCTTCTGCCGAGAGCGAGCACCGTGACATGCTGAGTCTCTGGGAAAGCAGAGATCCCCAAAGCTGTTGTGCCTGTGGATAGGCTGCAGAGGGATAGTGAAAAACTGCATTAGTTTTCAGGGCTGGCACCTTCCCTGTGGGAGAAGGAGCCGAAAGTTTTCTTTTTCAGAAAAAAGCTTCTGCCGAGAGCGAGCACCGTGACATGCTGAGTCTCTGGGAAAGCAGAGATCCCCAAAGCTGTTGTGCCTGTGGATAGGCTGCAGGGGGATAGTGAAAAACTGCATTAGTTTTCAGGGCTGGCACCTTCCCTGTGGGAGAAGGAGCCGTAAGTTTGCCTTTTCAGAAAAAAGCTTCTGCCGAGAGCGAGCACCGTGACATGCTGAGTCTCTGGGAAAGCAGAGATCCCCAAAGCTGTTGTGCCTGTGGATAGGCTGCAGAGGGATAGTGAAAAACTGCATTAGTTTTCAGGGCTGGCACCTTCCCTGTGGGAGAAGGAGCCGTAAGTTTGCCTTTTCAGAAAAAAGCTTCTGCCGAGAACGAGCACCGTGACATGCTGAGTCTCTGGGAAAGCAGAGATCCCCAAAGCTGTTGTGCCTGTGGATAGGCTGAAGAGGGATAGTGAAAAACTGCATTAGTTTTCAGGGCTGGCACCTTCCCTGTGGGAGAAGGAGCCGTAAGTTTGCCTTTTCAGAAAAAAGCTTCTGCCGAGAGCGAGCACCGTGACATGCTGAGTCTCTGGGAAAGCAGAGATCCCCAAAGCTGTTGTGCCTGTGGATAGGCTGCAGAGGGATAGTGAAAAACTGCATTAGTTTTCAGGGCTGGCACCTTCCCTGTGGGAGAAGGAGCCGTAAGTTTGCCTTTTCAGAAAAAAGCTTCTGCCGAGAGCGAGCACCATGACATGCTGAGTCTCTGGGAAAGCAGAGATCCCAAAAGCTGTTGTGCCTGTGGATAGGCTGCAGAGGGATAGTGAATACCAGCAAGATGTTTCAGGGCTGGCACCTTCCCTGTGGGAGAAGGAGCCGTAAGTTTGACTTTTCAGAAAAAGGCTCTGGCGAGAGTGAGCACCGTGACATGCTGAGTCTCTGGGAAAGCAGAGATCCCCAAAGCTGTTGTGCCTGTGGATAGGCTGCAGGGGGATAGTGGAAAACTGCATTAGTTTTCAGGGCTGGCACCTTCCCTGTGGGAGAAGGAGCCGTAAGTTTGCCTTTTCAGAAAAAAGCTTCTGCCGAGAGCGAGCACCGTGACATGCTGAGTCTCTGGGAAAGCAGAGATCCCCAAAGCTGTTGTGCCTGTGGATAGGCTGCAGAGGGATAGTGAAAAACTGCATTAGTTTTCAGGGCTGGCACCTTCCTTGTGGGAGAAGGAGCCGAAAGTTTTCTTTTTCAGAAAAAAGCTTCTGCCGAGAGCGAGCACCGTGACATGCTGAGTCTCTGGGAAAGCAGAGATCCCCAAAGCTGTTGTGCCTGTGGATAGGCTGCAGGGGGATAGTGAAAAACTGCATTAGTTTTCAGGGCTGGCACCTTCCCTGTGGGAGAAGGAGCCGTAAGTTTGCCTTTTCAGAAAAAAGCTTCTGCCGAGAGCGAGCACCGTGACATGCTGAGTCTCTGGGAAAGCAGAGATCCCCAAAGCTGTTGTGCCTGTGGATAGGCTGCAGAGGGATAGTGAAAAACTGCATTAGTTTTCAGGGCTGGCACCTTCCCTGTGGGAGAAGGAGCCGAAAGTTTGCCTTTTCAGAAAAAAGCTTCTGCCGAGAGCGAGCACCGTGACATGCTGAGTCTCTGGGAAAGCAGAGATCCCCAAAGCTGTTGTGCCTGTGGATAGGCTGCAGAGGGATAGTGAAAAACTGCATTAGTTTTCAGGGCTGGCACCTTCCCTGTGGGAGAAGGAGCCGAAAGTTTTCTTTTTCAGAAAAAAGCTTCTGCCGAGAGCGAGCACCGTGACATGCTGAGTCTCTGGGAAAGCAGAGATCCCCAAAGCTGTTGTGCCTGTGGATAGGCTGCAGGGGGATAGTGAAAAACTGCATTAGTTTTCAGGGCTGGCACCTTCCCTGTGGGAGAAGGAGCCGTAAGTTTGCCTTTTCAGAAAAAAGCTTCTGCCGAGAGCGAGCACCGTGACATGCTGAGTCTCTGGGAAAGCAGAGATCCCCAAAGCTGTTGTGCCTGTGGATAGGCTGCAGAGGGATAGTGAAAAACTGCATTAGTTTTCAGGGCTGGCACCTTCCCTTTGGGAGAAGGAGCCGTAAGTTTGCCTTTTCAGAAAAAAGCTTCTGCCGAGAGCGAGCACCGTGACATGCTGAGTCTCTGGGAAAGCAGAGATCCCCAAAGCTGTTGTGCCTGTGGATAGGCTGCAGAGGGATAGTGAAAAACTGCATTAGTTTTCAGGGCTGGCACCTTCCCTGTGGGAGAAGGAGCCGTAAGTTTGCCTTTTCAGAAAAAAGCTTCTGCCGAGAGCGAGCACCATGACATGCTGAGTCTCTGGGAAAGCAGAGATCCCAAAAGCTGTTGTGCCTGTGGATAGGCTGCAGAGGGATAGTGAATACCAGCAAGATCTTTCAGGGCTGGCACCTTCCCTGTGGGAGAAGGAGCCGTAAGTTTGCCTTTTCAGAAAAAGGCTCTGGCGAGAGTGAGCACCGTGACATGCTGAGTCTCTGGGAA
This sequence comes from Astur gentilis, assembly GCF_929443795.1. Lineage (NCBI taxonomy): Eukaryota > Metazoa > Chordata > Aves > Accipitriformes > Accipitridae > Astur > Astur gentilis. The sequence continues at coordinate 23,542 of NW_026060997.1, forward strand.
AGCAGAGATCCCCAAAGCTGTTGTGCCTGTGGATAGGCTGCAGAGGGATAGTGAAAAACTGCATTAGTTTTCAGGGCTGGCACCTTCCCTGTGGGAGAAGGAGCCGTAAGTTTGCCTTTTCAGAAAAAAGCTTCTGCCGAGAGCGAGCACCGTGACATGCTGAGTCTCTGGGAAAGCAGAGATCCCCAAAGCTGTTGTGCCTGTGGATAGGCTGCAGAGGGATAGTGAAAAACTGCATTAGTTTTCAGGGCTGGCACCTTCCCTGTGGGAGAAGGAGCCGTAAGTTTGCCTTTTCAGAAAAAAGCTTCTGCCGAGAGCGAGCACCGTGACATGCTGAGTCTCTGGGAAAGCAGAGATCCCCAAAGCTGTTGTGCCTGTGGATAGGCTGCAGAGGGATAGTGAATACCAGCAAGATCTTTCAGGGCTAGCACCTTCCTTGTGGGAGAAGGAGCCACACTTTTGCCTTCTCAGAAAAAGCTTCTGCCGAGAACGAGCACCGTGACATGCTGAGTCTCTGGGAAAGCAGAGATCCCCAAAGCTGTTGTGCCTGTGGATAGGCTGCAGAGGGATAGTGAAAAACTGCATTAGTTTTCAGGGCTAGCACCTTCCCTGAGGGAGAAGGAGCCGTAAGTTTGCCTTTTCAGAAAAAAGCTTCTGCCGAGAGCGAGCACCGTGACATGCTGAGTCTCTGGGAAAGCAGAGATCCCCAAAGCTGTTGTGCCTGTGGATAGGCTGCAGGGGGATAGTGAAAAACTGCATTAGTTTTCAGGGCTGGCACCTTCCCTGTGGGAGAAGGAGCCGTAAGTTTGCCTTTTCAGAAAAAAGCTTCTGCCGAGAGCGAGCACCGTGACATGCTGAGTCTCTGGGAAAGCAGAGATCCCCAAAGCTGTTGTGCCTGTGGATAGGCTGCAGAGGGATAGTGAAAAACTGCATTAGTTTTCAGGGCTGGCACCTTCCCTGTGGGAGAAGGAGCCGTAAGTTTGCCTTTTCAGAAAAAAGCTTCTGCCGAGAGCGAGCACCATGACATGCTGAGTCTCTGGGAAAGCAGAGATCCCAAAAGCTGTTGTGCCTGTGGATAGGCTGCAGAGGGATAGTGAATACCAGCAAGATCTTTCAGGGCTGGCACCTTCCCTGTGGGAGAAGGAGCCGTAAGTTTGCCTTTTCAGAAAAAGGCTCTGGCGAGAGTGAGCACCGTGACAAGCTGAGTCTCTGGGAAAGCAGAGATCCCCAAAGCTGTTGTGCCTGTGGATAGGCTGCAGAGGGATAGTGAAAAACTGCATTAGTTTTCAGGGCTGGCACCTTCCCTGTGGGAGAAGGAGCCGTAAGTTTGCCTTTTCAGAAAAAAGCTTCTGCCGAGAGCGAGCACCGTGACATGCTGAGTCTCTGGGAAAGCAGAGATCCCCAAAGCTGTTGTGCCTGTGGATAGGCTGCAGAGGGATAGTGAAAAACTGCATTAGTTTTCAGGGCTGGCACCTTCCCTGTGGGAGAAGGAGCCGTAAGTTTGCCTTTTCAGAAAAAAGCTTCTGCCGAGAGCGAGCACCGTGACATGCTGAGTCTCTGGGAAAGCAGAGATCCCCAAAGCTGTTGTGCCTGTGGATAGGCTGCAGAGGGATAGTGAAAAACTGCATAAGTTTTCAGGGCTGGCACCTTCCCTGTGGGAGAAGGAGCCGTAAGTTTGCCTTTTCAGAAAAAAGCTTCTGCCGAGAGCGAGCACCGTGACATGCTGAGTCTCTGGGAAAGCAGAGATCCCAAAAGCTGTTGTGCCTGTGGATAGGCTGCAGAGGGATAGTGAATACCAGCAAGATCTTTCAGGGCTAGCACCTTCCTTGTGGGAGAAGGAGCCACACTTTTGCCTTCTCAGAAAAAGCTTCTGCCGAGAACGAGCACCGTGACATGCTGAGTCTCTGGGAAAGCAGAGATCCCCAAAGCTGTTGTGCCTGTGGATAGGCTGCAGAGGGATAGTGAAAAACTGCATTAGTTTTCAGGGCTGGCACCTTCCCTGTGGGAGAAGGAGCCGTAAGTTTGCCTTTTCAGAAAAAAGCTTCTGCCGAGAGCGAGCACCGTGACATGCTGAGTCTCTGGGAAAGCAGAGATCCCCAAAGCTGTTGTGCCTGTGGATAGGCTGCAGAGGGATAGTGAATACCAGCAAGATGTTTCAGGGCTGGCACCTTCCCTGTGGGAGAAGGAGCCGTAAGTTTGCCTTTTCAGAAAAAGGCTCTGGCGAGAGTGAGCACCGTGACATGCTGAGTCTCTGGGAAAGCAGAGATCCCCAAAGCTGTTGTGCCTGTGGATAGGCTGCAGAGGGATAGTGAAAAACTGCATTAGTTTTCAGGGCTGGCACCTTCCCTGTGGGAGAAGGAGCCGTAAGTTTGCCTTTTCAGAAAAAAGCTTCTGCCGAGAGCGAGCACCGTGACATGCTGAGTCTCTGGGAAAGCAGAGATCCCAAAAGCTGTTGTGCCTGTGGATAGGCTGCAGAGGGATAGTGAATACCAGCAAGATCTTTCAGGGCTAGCACCTTCCTTGTGGGAGAAGGAGCCACACTTTTGCCTTTTCAGAAAAAGGCTCTGGCGAGAGTGAGCACCGTGACATGCTGAGTCTCTGGGAAAGCAGAGATCCCCAAAGCTGTTGTGCCTGTGGATAGGCTGCAGAGGGATAGTGAAAAACTGCATTAGTTTTCAGGGCTGGCACCTTCCCTGTGGGAGAAGGAGCCGTAAGTTTGCCTTTTCAGAAAAAAGCTTCTGCCGAGAGCGAGCACTGTGACATGCTGAGTCTCTGGGAAAGCAGAGATCCCCAAAGCTGTTGTGCCTGTGGATAGGCTGCAGAGGGATAGTGAATACCAGCAAGATGTTTCAGGGCTGGCACCTTCCCTGTGGGAGAAGGAGCCGAAAGTTTTCTTTTTCAGAAAAAAGCTTCTGCCGAGAGCGAGCACCGTGACATGCTGAGTCTCTGGGAAAGCAGAGATCCCCAAAGCTGTTGTGCCTGTGGATAGGCTGCAGGGGGATAGTGAAAAACTGCATTAGTTTTCAGGGCTGGCACCTTCCCTGTGGGAGAAGGAGCCGTAAGTTTGCCTTTTCAGAAAAAAGCTTCTGCCGAGAGCGAGCACCGTGACATGCTGAGTCTCTGGGAAAGCAGAGATCCCCAAAGCTGTTGTGCCTGTGGATAGGCTGCAGAGGGATAGTGAAAAACTGCATTAGTTTTCAGGGCTGGCACCTTCCCTGTGGGAGAAGGAGCCGAAAGTTTTCTTTTTCAGAAAAAAGCTTCTGCCGAGAGCGAGCACCGTGACATGCTGAGTCTCTGGGAAAGCAGAGATCCCCAAAGCTGTTGTGCCTGTGGATAGGCTGCAGAGGGATAGTGAAAAACTGCATTAGTTTTCAGGGCTGGCACCTTCCCTGTGGGAGAAGGAGCCGAAAGTTTTCTTTTTCAGAAAAAAGCTTCTGCCGAGAGCGAGCACCGTGACATGCTGAGTCTCTGGGAAAGCAGAGATCCCCAAAGCTGTTGTGCCTGTGGATAGGCTGCAGGGGGATAGTGAAAAACTGCATTAGTTTTCAGGGCTGGCACCTTCCCTGTGGGAGAAGGAGCCGTAAGTTTGCCTTTTCAGAAAAAAGCTTCTGCCGAGAGCGAGCACCGTGACATGCTGAGTCTCTGGGAAAGCAGAGATCCCCAAAGCTGTTGTGCCTGTGGATAGGCTGCAGAGGGATAGTGAAAAACTGCATTAGTTTTCAGGGCTGGCACCTTCCCTGTGGGAGAAGGAGCCGTAAGTTTGCCTTTTCAGAAAAAAGCTTCTGCCGAGAACGAGCACCGTGACATGCTGAGTCTCTGGGAAAGCAGAGATCACCAAAGCTGTTGTGCCTGTGGATAGGCTGCAGAGGGATAGTGAAAAACTGCATTAGTTTTCAGGGCTGGCACCTTCCCTGTGGGAGAAGGAGCCGTAAGTTTGCCTTTTCAGAAAAAAGCTTCTGCCGAGAGCGAGCACCGTGACATGCTGAGTCTCTGGGAAAGCAGAGATCCCCAAAGCTGTTGTGCCTGTGGATAGGCTGCAGAGGGATAGTGAAAAACTGCATTAGTTTTCAGGGCTGGCACCTTCCCTGTGGGAGAAGGAGCCGTAAGTTTGCCTTTTCAGAAAAAAGCTTCTGCCGAGAGCGAGCACCATGACATGCTGAGTCTCTGGGAAAGCAGAGATCCCCAAAGCTGTTGTGCCTGTGGATAGGCTGCAGAGGGATAGTGAATACCAGCAAGATGTTTCAGGGCTGGCACCTTCCCTGTGGGAGAAGGAGCCGTAAGTTTGCCTTTTCAGAAAAAGGCTCTGGCGAGAGTGAGCACCGTGACATGCTGAGTCTCTGGGAAAGCAGAGATCCCCAAAGCTGTTGTGCCTGTGGATAGGCTGCAGAGGGATAGTGAAAAACTGCATTAGTTTTCAGGGCTGGCACCTTCCCTGTGGGAGAAGGAGCCGTAAGTTTGCCTTTTCAGAAAAAAGCTTCTGCCGAGAGCGAGCACCGTGACATGCTGAGTCTCTGGGAAAGCAGAGATCCCCAAAGCTGTTGTGCCTGTGGATAGGCTGCAGAGGGATAGTGAAAAACTGCATTAGTTTTCAGGGCTGGCACCTTCCCTGTGGGAGAAGGAGCCGTAAGTTTGCCTTTTCAGAAAAAAGCTTCTGCCGAGAGCGAGCACCGTGAGATGCTGAGTCTCAGGGAAAGCAGAGATCCCAAAAGCTGTTGTGCCTGTGGATAGGCTGCAGAGGGATAGTGAATACCAGCAAGATCTTTCAGGGCTAGCACCTTCCTTGTGGGAGAAGGAGCCAAACTTTTGCCTTCTCAGAAAAAGCTTCTGCCGAGAACGAGCACCGTGACATGCTGAGTCTCTGGGAAAGCAGAGATCCCCAAAGCTGTTGTGCCTGTGGATAGGCTGCAGAGGGATAGTGAAAAACTGCATTAGTTTTCAGGGCTGGCACCTTCCCTGTGGGAGAAGGAGCCGTAAGTTTGCCTTTTCAGAAAAAAGCTTCTGCCGAGAGCGAGCACCGTGACATGCTGAGTCTCTGGGAAAGCAGAGATCCCCAAAGCTGTTGTGCCTGTGGATAGGCTGCAGAGGGATAGTGAAAAACTGCATTAGTTTTCAGGGCTGGCACCTTCCCTGTGGGAGAAGGAGCCGTAAGTTTGCCTTTTCAGAAAAAAGCTTCTGCCGAGAGCGAGCACCGTGACATGCTGAGTCTCTGGGAAAGCAGAGATCCCCAAAGCTGTTGTGCCTGTGGATAGGCTGCAGAGGGATAGTGAAAAACTGCATTAGTTTTCAGGGCTGGCACCTTCCCTGTGGGAGAAGGAGCCGTAAGTTTGCCTTTTCAGAAAAAAGCTTCTGCCGAGAGCGAGCACCGTGACATGCTGAGTCTCTGGGAAAGCAGAGATCCCCAAAGCTGTTGTGCCTGTGGATAGGCTGCAGAGGGATAGTGAAAAACTGCATAAGTTTTCAGGGCTGGCACCTTCCCTGTGGGAGAAGGAGCCGTAAGTTTGCCTTTTCAGAAAAAAGCTTCTGCCGAGAGCGAGCACCGTGACATGCTGAGTCTCTGGGAAAGCAGAGATCCCAAAAGCTGTTGTGCCTGTGGATAGGCTGCAGAGGGATAGTGAATACCAGCAAGATCTTTCAGGGCTAGCACCTTCCTTGTGGGAGAAGGAGCCACACTTTTGCCTTCTCAGAAAAAGCTTCTGCCGAGAACGAGCACCGTGACATGCTGAGTCTCTGGGAAAGCAGAGATCCCCAAAGCTGTTGTGCCTGTGGATAGGCTGCAGAGGGATAGTGAAAAACTGCATTAGTTTTCAGGGCTGGCACCTTCCCTGTGGGAGAAGGAGCCGTAAGTTTGCCTTTTCAGAAAAAAGCTTCTGCCGAGAGCGAGCACCGTGACATGCTGAGTCTCTGGGAAAGCAGAGATCCCCAAAGCTGTTGTGCCTGTGGATAGGCTGCAGAGGGATAGTGAATACCAGCAAGATGTTTCAGGGCTGGCACCTTCCCTGTGGGAGAAGGAGCCGTAAGTTTGCCTTTTCAGAAAAAGGCTCTGGCGAGAGTGAGCACCGTGACATGCTGAGTCTCTGGGAAAGCAGAGATCCCCAAAGCTGTTGTGCCTGTGGATAGGCTGCAGAGGGATAGTGAAAAACTGCATTAGTTTTCAGGGCTGGCACCTTCCCTGTGGGAGAAGGAGCCGTAAGTTTGCCTTTTCAGAAAAAAGCTTCTGCCGAGAGCGAGCACCGTGACATGCTGAGTCTCTGGGAAAGCAGAGATCCCCAAAGCTGTTGTGCCTGTGGATAGGCTGCAGAGGGATAGTGAAAAACTGCATTAGTTTTCAGGGCTGGCACCTTCCCTGTGGGAGAAGGAGCCGAAAGTTTTCTTTTTCAGAAAAAAGCTTCTGCCGAGAGCGAGCACCGTGACATGCTGAGTCTCTGGGAAAGCAGAGATCCCCAAAGCTGTTGTGCCTGTGGATAGGCTGCAGGGGGATAGTGAAAAACTGCATTAGTTTTCAGGGCTGGCACCTTCCCTGTGGGAGAAGGAGCCGTAAGTTTGCCTTTTCAGAAAAAAGCTTCTGCCGAGAGCGAGCACCGTGACATGCTGAGTCTCTGGGAAAGCAGAGATCCCCAAAGCTGTTGTGCCTGTGGATAGGCTGCAGAGGGATAGTGAAAAACTGCATTAGTTTTCAGGGCTGGCACCTTCCCTGTGGGAGAAGGAGCCGAAAGTTTTCTTTTTCAGAAAAAAGCTTCTGCCGAGAGCGAGCACCGTGACATGCTGAGTCTCTGGGAAAGCAGAGATCCCCAAAGCTGTTGTGCCTGTGGATAGGCTGCAGGGGGATAGTGAAAAACTGCATTAGTTTTCAGGGCTGGCACCTTCCCTGTGGGAGAAGGAGCCGTAAGTTTGCCTTTTCAGAAAAAAGCTTCTGCCGAGAGCGAGCACCGTGACATGCTGAGTCTCTGGGAAAGCAGAGATCCCCAAAGCTGTTGTGCCTGTGGATAGGCTGCAGAGGGATAGTGAAAAACTGCATTAGTTTTCAGGGCTGGCACCTTCCCTGTGGGAGAAGGAGCCGAAAGTTTTCTTTTTCAGAAAAAAGCTTCTGCCGAGAGCGAGCACCGTGACATGCTGAGTCTCTGGGAAAGCAGAGATCCCCAAAGCTGTTGTGCCTGTGGATAGGCTGCAGGGGGATAGTGAAAAACTGCATTAGTTTTCAGGGCTGGCACCTTCCCTGTGGGAGAAGGAGCCGTAAGTTTGCCTTTTCAGAAAAAAGCTTCTGCCGAGAGCGAGCACCGTGACATGCTGAGTCTCTGGGAAAGCAGAGATCCCCAAAGCTGTTGTGCCTGTGGATAGGCTGCAGAGGGATAGTGAAAAACTGCATTAGTTTTCAGGGCTGGCACCTTCCCTGTGGGAGAAGGAGCCGTAAGTTTGCCTTTTCAGAAAAAAGCTTCTGCCGAGAACGAGCACCGTGACATGCTGAGTCTCTGGGAAAGCAGAGATCCCCAAAGCTGTTGTGCCTGTGGATAGGCTGCAGAGGGATAGTGAATACCAGCAAGATCTTTCAGGGCTAGCACCTTCCTTGTGGGAGAAGGAGCCACACTTTTGCCTTCTCAGAAAAAGCTTCTGCCGAGAACGAGCACCGTGACATGCTGAGTCTCTGGGAAAGCAGAGATCCCCAAAGCTGTTGTGCCTGTGGATAGGCTGCAGAGGGATAGTGAAAAACTGCATTAGTTTTCAGGGCTGGCACCTTCCCTGTGGGAGAAGGAGCCGTAAGTTTGCCTTTTCAGAAAAAAGCTTCTGCCGAGAGCGAGCACCGTGACATGCTGAGTCTCTGGGAAAGCAGAGATCCCCAAAGCTGTTGTGCCTGTGGATAGGCTGCAGAGGGATAGTGAAAAACTGCATTAGTTTTCAGGGCTGGCACCTTCCCTGTGGGAGAAGGAGCCGTAAGTTTGCCTTTTCAGAAAAAAGCTTCTGCCGAGAGCGAGCACCGTGACATGCTGAGTCTCTGGGAAAGCAGAGATCCCAAAAGCTGTTGTGCCTGTGGATAGGCTGCAGAGGGATAGTGAAAAACTGCATTAGTTTTCAGGGCTGGCACCTTCCCTGTGGGAGAAGGAGCCGTAAGTTTGCCTTTTCAGAAAAAAGCTTCTGCCGAGAGCGAGCACCGTGACATGCTGAGTCTCTGGGAAAGCAGAGATCCCCAAAGCTGTTGTGCCTGTGGATAGGCTGCAGAGGGATAGTGAAAAACTGCATAAGTTTTCAGGGCTGGCACCTTCCCTGTGGGAGAAGGAGCCGTAAGTTTGCCTTTTCAGAAAAAAGCTTCTGCCGAGAGCGAGCACCGTGACATGCTGAGTCACTGGGAAAGCAGAGATCCCAAAAGCTGTTGTGCCTGTGGATAGGCTGCAGAGGGATAGTGAATACCAGCAAGATCTTTCAGGGCTAGCACCTTCCTTGTGGGAGAAGGAGCCACACTTTTGCCTTCTCAGAAAAAGCTTCTGACGAGAACGAGCACCGTGACATGCTGGGTAGTCTCTGGGAAAGCAGAGATCCCCAAAGCTGTTGTGCCTGTGGATAGGCTGCAGAGGGATAGTGAAAAACTGCATTAGTTTTCAGGGCTGGCACCTTCCCTGTGGGAGAAGGAGCCGTAAGTTTGCCTTTTCAGAAAAAAGCTTCTGCCGAGAGCGAGCACTGTGACATGCTGAGTCTCTGGGAAAGCAGAGATCCCCAAAGCTGTTGTGCCTGTGGATAGGCTGCAGAGGGATAGTGAATACCAGCAAGATGTTTCAGGGCTGGCACCTTCCCTGTGGGAGAAGGAGCCGAAAGTTTTCTTTTTCAGAAAAAAGCTTCTGCCGAGAGCGAGCACCGTGACATGCTGAGTCTCTGGGAAAGCAGAGATCCCCAAAGCTGTTGTGCCTGTGGATAGGCTGCAGGGGGATAGTGAAAAACTGCATTAGTTTTCAGGGCTGGCACCTTCCCTGTGGGAGAAGGAGCCGTAAGTTTGCCTTTTCAGAAAAAAGCTTCTGCCGAGAGCGAGCACCGTGACATGCTGAGTCTCTGGGAAAGCAGAGATCCCCAAAGCTGTTGTGCCTGTGGATAGGCTGCAGAGGGATAGTGAAAAACTGCATTAGTTTTCAGGGCTGGCACCTTCCCTGTGGGAGAAGGAGCCGAAAGTTTTCTTTTTCAGAAAAAAGCTTCTGCCGACAGCGAGCACCGTGACATGCTGAGTCTCTGGGAAAGCAGAGATCCCCAAAGCTGTTGTGCCTGTGGATAGGCTGCAGAGGGATAGTGAAAAACTGCATTAGTTTTCAGGGCTGGCACCTTCCCTGTGGGAGAAGGAGCCGTAAGTTTGCCTTTTCAGAAAAAAGCTTCTGCCGAGAGCGAGCACCGTGACATGCTGAGTCTCTGGGAAAGCAGAGATCCCCAAAGCTGTTGTGCCTGTGGATAGGCTGCAGAGGGATAGTGAAAAACTGCATTAGTTTTCAGGGCTGGCACCTTCCCTGTGGGAGAAGGAGCCGAAAGTTTTCTTTTTCAGAAAAAAGCTTCTGCCGAGAGCGAGCACCGTGACATGCTGAGTCTCTGGGAAAGCAGAGATCCCCAAAGCTGTTGTGCCTGTGGATAGGCTGCAGGGGGATAGTGAAAAACTGCATTAGTTTTCAGGGCTGGCACCTTCCCTGTGGGAGAAGGAGCCGTAAGTTTGCCTTTTCAGAAAAAAGCTTCTGCCGAGAGCGAGCACCGTGACATGCTGAGTCTCTGGGAAAGCAGAGATCCCCAAAGCTGTTGTGCCTGTGGATAGGCTGCAGAGGGATAGTGAAAAACTGCATTAGTTTTCAGGGCTGGCACCTTCCCTGTGGGAGAAGGAGCCGTAAGTTTGCCTTTTCAGAAAAAAGCTTCTGCCGAGAACGAGCACCGTGACATGCTGAGTCTCTGGGAAAGCAGAGATCCCCAAAGCTGTTGTGCCTGTGGATAGGCTGCAGAGGGATAGTGAAAAACTGCATTAGTTTTCAGGGCTGGCACCTTCCCTGTGGGAGAAGGAGCCGTAAGTTTGCCTTTTCAGAAAAAAGCTTCTGCCGAGAGCGAGCACCGTGACATGCTGAGTCTCTGGGAAAGCAGAGATCCCCAAAGTTGTTGTGCCTGTGGATAGGCTGCAGAGGGATAGTGAAAAACTGCATTAGTTTTCAGGGCTGGCACCTTCCCTGTGGGAGAAGGAGCCGTAAGTTTGCCTTTTCAGAAAAAAGCTTCTGCCGAGAGCGAGCACCATGACATGCTGAGTCTCTGGGAAAGCAGAGATCCCCAAAGCTGTTGTGCCTGTGGATAGGCTGCAGAGGGATAGTGAATACCAGCAAGATGTTTCAGGGCTGGCACCTTCCCTGTGGGAGAAGGAGCCGTAAGTTTGCCTTTTCAGAAAAAGGCTCTGGCGAGAGTGAGCACCGTGACATGCTGAGTCTCTGGGAAAGCAGAGATCCCCAAAGCTGTTGTGCCTGTGGATAGGCTGCAGAGGGATAGTGAAAAACTGCATTAGTTTTCAGGGCTGGCACCTTCCCTGTGGGAGAAGGAGCCGTAAGTTTGCCTTTTCAGAAAAAAGCTTCTGCCGAGAGCGAGCACCGTGACATGCTGAGTCTCTGGGAAAGCAGAGATCCCCAAAGCTGTTGTGCCTGTGGATAGGCTGCAGAGGGATAGTGAAAAACTGCATTAGTTTTCAGGGCTGGCACCTTCCCTGTGGGAGAAGGAGCCGTAAGTTTGCCTTTTCAGAAAAAAGCTTCTGCCGAGAGCGAGCACCGTGAGATGCTGAGTCTCAGGGAAAGCAGAGATCCCCAAAGCTGTTGTGCCTGTGGATAGGCTGCAGAGGGATAGTGAATACCAGCAAGATCTTTCAGGGCTAGCACCTTCCTTGTGGGAGAAGGAGCCACACTTTTGCCTTCTCAGAAAAAGCTTCTGCCGAGAACGAGCACCGTGACATGCTGAGTCTCTGGGAAAGCAGAGATCCCCAAAGCTGTTGTGCCTGTGGATAGGCTGCAGAGGGATAGTGAAAAACTGCATTAGTTTTCAGGGCTGGCACCTTCCCTGTGGGAGAAGGAGCCGTAAGTTTGCCTTTTCAGAAAAAAGCTTCTGCCGAGAGCGAGCACCGTGACATGCTGAGTCTCTGGGAAAGCAGAGATCCCCAAAGCTGTTGTGCCTGTGGATAGGCTGCAGAGGGATAGTGAAAAACTGCATTAGTTTTCAGGGCTGGCACCTTCCCTGTGGGAGAAGGAGCCGTAAGTTTGCCTTTTCAGAAAAAAGCTTCTGCCGAGAGCGAGCACCGTGACATGCTGAGTCTCTGGGAAAGCAGAGATCCCCAAAGCTGTTGTGCCTGTGGATAGGCTGCAGAGGGATAGTGAAAAACTGCATTAGTTTTCAGGGCTGGCACCTTCCCTGTGGGAGAAGGAGCCGTAAGTTTGCCTTTTCAGAAAAAAGCTTCTGCCGAGAGCGAGCACCGTGACATGCTGAGTCTCTGGGAAAGCAGAGATCCCCAAAGCTGTTGTGCCTGTGGATAGGCTGCAGAGGGATAGTGAAAAACTGCATTAGTTTTCAGGGCTGGCACCTTCCCTGTGGGAGAAGGAGCCGTAAGTTTGCCTTTTCAGAAAAAAGCTTCTGCCGAGAGCGAGCACCGTGACATGCTGAGTCTCTGGGAAAGCAGAGATCCCCAAAGCTGTTGTGCCTGTGGATAGGCTGCAGAGGGATAGTGAATACCAGCAAGATGTTTCAGGGCTGGCACCTTCCCTGTGGGAGAAGGAGCCGTAAGTTTGCCTTTTCAGAAAAAGGCTCTGGCGAGAGTGAGCACCGTGACATGCTGAGTCTCTGGGAAAGCAGAGATCCCCAAAGCTGTTGTGCCTGTGGATAGGCTGCAGAGGGATAGTGAAAAACTGCATTAGTTTTCAGGGCTGGCACCTTCCCTGTGGGAGAAGGAGCCGTAAGTTTGCCTTTTCAGAAAAAAGCTTCTGCCGAGAGCGAGCACCGTGACATGCTGAGTCTCTGGGAAAGCAGAGATCCCCAAAGCTGTTGTGCCTGTGGATAGGCTGCAGAGGGATAGTGGAAAACTGCATTAGTTTTCAGGGCTGGCACCTTCCCTGTGGGAGAAGGAGCCGAAAGTTTTCTTTTTCAGAAAAAAGCTTCTGCCGAGAGCGAGCACCGTGACATGCTGAGTCTCTGGGAAAGCAGAGATCCCCAAAGCTGTTGTGCCTGTGGATAGGCTGCAGGGGGATAGTGAAAAACTGCATTAGTTTTCAGGGCTGGCACCTTCCCTGTGGGAGAAGGAGCCGTAAGTTTGCCTTTTCAGAAAAAAGCTTCTGCCGAGAGCGAGCACCGTGACATGCTGAGTCTCTGGGAAAGCAGAGATCCCCAAAGCTGTTGTGCCTGTGGATAGGCTGCAGAGGGATAGTGAAAAACTGCATTAGTTTTCAGGGCTGGCACCTTCCCTGTGGGAGAAGGAGCCGAAAGTTTTCTTTTTCAGAAAAAAGCTTCTGCCGAGAGCGAGCACCGTGACATGCTGAGTCTCTGGGAAAGCAGAGATCCCCAAAGCTGTTGTGCCTGTGGATAGGCTGCAGAGGGATAGTGAAAAACTGCATTAGTTTTCAGGGCTGGCACCTTCCCTGTGGGAGAAGGAGCCGAAAGTTTTCTTTTTCAGAAAAAAGCTTCTGCCGAGAGCGAGCACCGTGACATGCTGAGTCTCTGGGAAAGCAGAGATCCCCAAAGCTGTTGTGCCTGTGGATAGGCTGCAGGGGGATAGTGAAAAACTGCATTAGTTTTCAGGGCTGGCACCTTCCCTGTGGGAGAAGGAGCCGTAAGTTTGCCTTTTCAGAAAAAAGCTTCTGCCGAGAGCGAGCACCGTGACATGCTGAGTCTCTGGGAAAGCAGAGATCCCCAAAGCTGTTGTGCCTGTGGATAGGCTGCAGAGGGATAGTGAAAAACTGCATTAGTTTTCAGGGCTGGCACCTTCCCTGTGGGAGAAGGAGCCGTAAGTTTGCCTTTTCAGAAAAAAGCTTCTGCCGAGAACGAGCACCGTGACATGCTGAGTCTCTGGGAAAGCAGAGATCCCCAAAGCTGTTGTGCCTGTGGATAGGCTGCAGAGGGATAGTGAAAAACTGCATTAGTTTTCAGGGCTGGCACCTTCCCTGTGGGAGAAGGAGCCGTAAGTTTGCCTTTTCAGAAAAAAGCTTCTGCCGAGAGCGAGCACCATGACATGCTGAGTCTCTGGGAAAGCAGAGATCCCCAAAGCTGTTGTGCCTGTGGATAGGCTGCAGAGGGATAGTGAATACCAGCAAGATCTTTCAGGGCTGGCACCTTCCCTGTGGGAGAAGGAGCCGTAAGTTTGCCTTTTCAGAAAAAGGCTCTGGCGAGAGTGAGCACCGTGACATGCTGAGTCTCTGGGAAAGCAGAGATCCCCAAAGCTGTTGTGCCTGTGGATAGGCTGCAGAGGGATAGTGAAAAACTGCATTAGTTTTCAGGGCTGGCACCTTCCCTGTGGGAGAAGGAGCCGTAAGTTTGCCTTTTCAGAAAAAAGCTTCTGCCGAGAGCGAGCACCGTGACATGCTGAGTCTCTGGGAAAGCAGAGATCCCCAAAGCTGTTGTGCCTGTGGATAGGCTGCAGAGGGATAGTGAAAAACTGCATTAGTTTTCAGGGCTGGCACCTTCCCTGTGGGAGAAGGAGCCGTAAGTTTGCCTTTTCAGAAAAAAGCTTCTGCCGAGAGCGAGCACCGTGAGATGCTGAGTCTCAGGGAAAGCAGAGATCCCCAAAGCTGTTGTGCCTGTGGATAGGCTGCAGAGGGATAGTGAAAAACTGCATTAGTTTTCAGGGCTGGCACCTTCCCTGTGGGAGAAGGAGCCGTAAGTTTGCCTTTTCAGAAAAAAGCTTCTGCCGAGAGCGAGCACCGTGACATGCTGAGTCTCTGGGAAAGCAGAGATCCCAAAAGCTGTTGTGCCTGTGGATAGGCTGCAGAGGGATAGTGAATACCAGCAAGATCTTTCAGGGCTAGCACCTTCCTTGTGGGAGAAGGAGCCACACTTTTGCCTTCTCAGAAAAAGCTTCTGCCGAGAACGAGCACCGTGACATGCTGAGTCTCTGGGAAAGCAGAGATCCCCAAAGCTGTTGTGCCTGTGGATAGGCTGCAGAGGGATAGTGAAAAACTGCATTAGTTTTCAGGGCTGGCACCTTCCCTGTGGGAGAAGGAGCCGTAAGTTTGCCTTTTCAGAAAAAAGCTTCTGCCGAGAGCGAGCACCGTGACATGCTGAGTCTCTGGGAAAGCAGAGATCCCCAAAGCTGTTGTGCCTGTGGATAGGCTGCAGAGGGATAGTGAATACCAGCAAGATGTTTCAGGGCTGGCACCTTCCCTGTGGGAGAAGGAGCCGTAAGTTTGCCTTTTCAGAAAAAGGCTCTGGCGAGAGTGAGCACCGTGACATGCTGAGTCTCTGGGAAAGCAGAGATCCCCAAAGCTGTTGTGCCTGTGGATAGGCTGCAGAGGGATAGTGAAAAACTGCATTAGTTTTCAGGGCTGGCACCTTCCCTGTGGGAGAAGGAGCCGTAAGTTTGCCTTTTCAGAAAAAAGCTTCTGCCGAGAGCGAGCACCGTGACATGCTGAGTCTCTGGGAAAGCAGAGATCCCCAAAGCTGTTGTGCCTGTGGATAGGCTGCAGAGGGATAGTGAAAAACTGCATTAGTTTTCAGGGCTGGCACCTTCCCTGTGGGAGAAGGAGCCGAAAGTTTTCTTTTTCAGAAAAAAGCTTCTGCCGAGAGCGAGCACCGTGACATGCTGAGTCTCTGGGAAAGCAGAGATCCCCAAAGCTGTTGTGCCTGTGGATAGGCTGCAGGGGGATAGTGAAAAACTGCATTAGTTTTCAGGGCTGGCACCTTCCCTGTGGGAGAAGGAGCCGTAAGTTTGCCTTTTCAGAAAAAAGCTTCTGCCGAGAGCGAGCACCGTGACATGCTGAGTCTCTGGGAAAGCAGAGATCCCCAAAGCTGTTGTGCCTGTGGATAGGCTGCAGAGGGATAGTGAAAAACTGCATTAGTTTTCAGGGCTGGCACCTTCCCTGTGGGAGAAGGAGCCGAAAGTTTTCTTTTTCAGAAAAAAGCTTCTGCCGAGAGCGAGCACCGTGACATGCTGAGTCTCTGGGAAAGCAGAGATCCCCAAAGCTGTTGTGCCTGTGGATAGGCTGCAGGGGGATAGTGAAAAACTGCATTAGTTTTCAGGGCTGGCACCTTCCCTGTGGGAGAAGGAGCCGTAAGTTTGCCTTTTCAGAAAAAAGCTTCTGCCGAGAGCGAGCACCGTGACATGCTGAGTCTCTGGGAAAGCAGAGATCCCCAAAGCTGTTGTGCCTGTGGATAGGCTGCAGAGGGATAGTGAAAAACTGCATTAGTTTTCAGGGCTGGCACCTTCCCTGTGGGAGAAGGAGCCGTAAGTTTGCCTTTTCAGAAAAAAGCTTCTGCCGAGAACGAGCACCGTGACATGCTGAGTCTCTGGGAAAGCAGAGATCCCCAAAGCTGTTGTGCCTGTGGATAGGCTGCAGAGGGATAGTGAAAAACTGCATTAGTTTTCAGGGCTGGCACCTTCCCTGTGGGAGAAGGAGCCGTAAGTTTGCCTTTTCAGAAAAAAGCTTCTGCCGAGAGCGAGCACCGTGACATGCTGAGTCTCTGGGAAAGCAGAGATCCCCAAAGCTGTTGTGCCTGTGGATAGGCTGCAGAGGGATAGTGAAAAACTGCATTAGTTTTCAGGGCTGGCACCTTCCCTGTGGGAGAAGGAGCCGTAAGTTTGCCTTTTCAGAAAAAAGCTTCTGCCGAGAGCGAGCACCATGACATGCTGAGTCTCTGGGAAAGCAGAGATCCCAAAAGCTGTTGTGCCTGTGGATAGGCTGCAGAGGGATAGTGAATACCAGCAAGATGTTTCAGGGCTGGCACCTTCCCTGTGGGAGAAGGAGCCGTAAGTTTGCCTTTTCAGAAAAAGGCTCTGGCGAGAGTGAGCACCGTGACATGCTGAGTCTCTGGGAAAGCAGAGATCCCCAAAGCTGTTGTGCCTGTGGATAGGCTGCAGAGGGATAGTGAAAAACTGCATTAGTTTTCAGGGCTGGCACCTTCCCTGTGGGAGAAGGAGCCGTAAGTTTGCCTTTTCAGAAAAAAGCTTCTGCCGAGAGCGAGCACCGTGACATGCTGAGTCTCTGGGAAAGCAGAGATCCCCAAAGCTGTTGTGCCTGTGGATAGGCTGCAGAGGGATAGTGAAAAACTGCATTAGTTTTCAGGGCTGGCACCTTCCCTGTGGGAGAAGGAGCCGTAAGTTTGCCTTTTCAGAAAAAAGCTTCTGCCGAGAGCGAGCACCGTGAGATGCTGAGTCTCAGGGAAAGCAGAGATCCCCAAAGCTGTTGTGCCTGTGGATAGGCTGCAGAGGGATAGTGAATACCAGCAAGATCTTTCAGGGCTAGCACCTTCCTTGTGGGAGAAGGAGCCACACTTTTGCCTTCTCAGAAAAAGCTTCTGCCGAGAACGAGCACCGTGACATGCTGAGTCTCTGGGAAAGCAGAGATCCCCAAAGCTGTTGTGCCTGTGGATAGGCTGCAGAGGGATAGTGAAAAACTGCATTAGTTTTCAGGGCTGGCACCTTCCCTGTGGGAGAAGGAGCCGTAAGTTTGCCTTTTCAGAAAAAAGCTTCTGCCGAGAGCGAGCACCGTGACATGCTGAGTCTCTGGGAAAGCAGAGATCCCCAAAACTGTTGTGCCTGTGGATAGGCTGCAGAGGGATAGTGAAAAACTGCATTAGTTTTCAGGGCTGGCACCTTCCCTGTGGGAGAAGGAGCCGTAAGTTTGCCTTTTCAGAAAAAAGCTTCTGCCGAGAGCGAGCACCGTGACATGCTGAGTCTCTGGGAAAGCAGAGATCCCAAAAGCTGTTGTGCCTGTGGATAGGCTGCAGAGGGATAGTGAATACCAGCAAGATCTTTCAGGGCTAGCACCTTCCTTGTGGGAGAAGGAGCCACACTTTTGCCTTCTCAGAAAAAGCTTCTGCCGAGAACGAGCACCGTGACATGCTGAGTCTCTGGGAAAGCAGAGATCCCCAAAGCTGTTGTGCCTGTGGATAGGCTGCAGAGGGATAGTGAAAAACTGCATTAGTTTTCAGGGCTGGCACCTTCCCTGTGGGAGAAGGAGCCGTAAGTTTGCCTTTTCAGAAAAAAGCTTCTGCCGAGAGCGAGCACCGTGACATGCTGAGTCTCTGGGAAAGCAGAGATCCCCAAAACTGTTGTGCCTGTGGATAGGCTGCAGAGGGATAGTGAAAAACTGCATTAGTTTTCAGGGCTGGCACCTTCCCTGTGGGAGAAGGAGCCGTAAGTTTGCCTTTTCAGAAAAAAGCTTCTGCCGAGAGCGAGCACCGTGACATGCTGAGTCTCTGGGAAAGCAGAGATCCCCAAAGCTGTTGTGCCTGTGGATAGGCTGCAGAGGGATAGTGAAAAACTGCATTAGTTTTCAGGGCTGGCACCTTCCCTGTGGGAGAAGGAGCCGTAAGTTTGCCTTTTCAGAAAAAAGCTTCTGCCGAGAACGAGCACCGTGACATGCTGAGTCTCTGGGAAAGCAGAGATCCCCAAAGCTGTTGTGCCTGTGGATAGGCTGCAGAGGGATAGTGAAAAACTGCATTAGTTTTCAGGGCTGGCACCTTCCCTGTGGGAGAAGGAGCCGTAAGTTTGCCTTTTCAGAAAAAAGCTTCTGCCGAGAGCGAGCACCGTGACATGCTGAGTCTCTGGGAAAGCAGAGATCCCCAAAGCTGTTGTGCCTGTGGATAGGCTGCAGAGGGATAGTGAAAAACTGCATTAGTTTTCAGGGCTGGCACCTTCCCTGTGGGAGAAGGAGCCGTAAGTTTGCCTTTTCAGAAAAAAGCTACTGCCGAGAGCGAGCACCGTGACATGCTGAGTCTCTGGGAAAGCAGAGATCCCAAAAGCTGTTGTGCCTGTGGATAGGCTGCAGAGGGATAGTGAATACCAGCAAGATGTTTCAGGGCTGGCACCTTCCCTGTGGGAGAAGGAGCCGTAAGTTTGCCTTTTCAGAAAAAGGCTCTGGCGAGAGTGAGCACCGTGACATGCTGAGTCTCTGGGAAAGCAGAGATCCCCAAAGCTGTTGTGCCTGTGGATAGGCTGCAGAGGGATAGTGAAAAACTGCATTAGTTTTCAGGGCTGGCACCTTCCCTGTGGGAGAAGGAGCCGTAAGTTTGCCTTTTCAGAAAAAAGCTTCTGCCGAGAGCGAGCACCGTGACATGCTGAGTCTCTGGGAAAGCAGAGATCCCCAAAGCTGTTGTGCCTGTGGATAGGCTGCAGAGGGATAGTGAAAAACTGCATTAGTTTTCAGGGCTGGCACCTTCCCTGTGGGAGAAGGAGCCGTAAGTTTGCCTTTTCAGAAAAAAGCTTCTGCCGAGAGCGAGCACCGTGACATGCTGAGTCTCTGGGAAAGCAGAGATCCCAAAAGCTGTTGTGCCTGTGGATAGGCTGCAGAGGGATAGTGAATACCAGCAAGATCTTTCAGGGCTAGCACCTTCCTTGTGGGAGAAGGAGCCACACTTTTGCCTTCTCAGAAAAAGCTTCTGCCGAGAACGAGCACCGTGACATGCTGAGTCTCTGGGAAAGCAGAGATCCCCAAAGCTGTTGTGCCTGTGGATAGGCTGCAGAGGGATAGTGAAAAACTGCATTAGTTTTCAGGGCTGGCACCTTCCCTGTGGGAGAAGGAGCCGTAAGTTTGCCTTTTCAGAAAAAAGCTTCTGCCGAGAGCGAGCACCGTGACATGCTGAGTCTCTGGGAAAGCAGAGATCCCCAAAGCTGTTGTGCCTGTGGATAGGCTGCAGAGGGATAGTGAAAAACTGCATTAGTTTTCAGGGCTGGCACCTTCCCTGTGGGAGAAGGAGCCGTAAGTTTGCCTTTTCAGAAAAAAGCTTCTGCCGAGAACGAGCACCGTGACATGCTGAGTCTCTGGGAAAGCAGAGATCCCCAAAGCTGTTGTGCCTGTGGATAGGCTGCAGAGGGATAGTGAAAAACTGCATTAGTTTTCAGGGCTGGCACCTTCCCTGTGGGAGAAGGAGCCGTAAGTTTGCCTTTTCAGAAAAAAGCTTCTGCCGAGAGCGAGCACCGTGACATGCTGAGTCTCTGGGAAAGCAGAGATCCCCAAAGCTGTTGTGCCTGTGGATAGGCTGCAGAGGGATAGTGAAAAACTGCATTAGTTTTCAGGGCTGGCACCTTCCCTGTGGGAGAAGGAGCCGTAAGTTTGCCTTTTCAGAAAAAAGCTTCTGCCGAGAGCGAGCACCATGACATGCTGAGTCTCTGGGAAAGCAGAGATCCCAAAAGCTGTTGTGCCTGTGGATAGGCTGCAGAGGGATAGTGAATACCAGCAAGATGTTTCAGGGCTGGCACCTTCCCTGTGGGAGAAGGAGCCGTAAGTTTGCCTTTTCAGAAAAAGGCTCTGGCGAGAGTGAGCACCGTGACATGCTGAGTCTCTGGGAAAGCAGAGATCCCCAAAGCTGTTGTGCCTGTGGATAGGCTGCAGAGGGATAGTGAAAAACTGCATTAGTTTTCAGGGCTGGCACCTTCCCTGTGGGAGAAGGAGCCGTAAGTTTGCCTTTTCAGAAAAAAGCTTCTGCCGAGAGCGAGCACCGTGAGATGCTGAGTCTCAGGGAAAGCAGAGATCCCCAAAGCTGTTGTGCCTGTGGATAGGCTGCAGAGGGATAGTGAATACCAGCAAGATCTTTCAGGGCTAGCACCTTCCTTGTGGGAGAAGGAGCCACACTTTTGCCTTCTCAGAAAAAGCTTCTGCCGAGAACGAGCACCGTGACATGCTGAGTCTCTGGGAAAGCAGAGATCCCCAAAGCTGTTGTGCCTGTGGATAGGCTGCAGAGGGATAGTGAAAAACTGCATTAGTTTTCAGGGCTGGCACCTTCCCTGTGGGAGAAGGAGCCGTAAGTTTGCCTTTTCAGAAAAAAGCTTCTGCCGAGAGCGAGCACCATGACATGCTGAGTCTCTGGGAAAGCAGAGATCCCAAAAGCTGTTGTGCCTGTGGATAGGCTGCAGAGGGATAGTGAATACCAGCAAGATGTTTCAGGGCTGGCACCTTCCCTGTGGGAGAAGGAGCCGTAAGTTTGCCTTTTCAGAAAAAGGCTCTGGCGAGAGTGAGCACCGTGACATGCTGAGTCTCTGGGAAAGCAGAGATCCCCAAAGCTGTTGTGCCTGTGGATAGGCTGCAGAGGGATAGTGAAAAACTGCATTAGTTTTCAGGGCTGGCACCTTCCCTGTGGGAGAAGGAGCCGTAAGTTTGCCTTTTCAGAAAAAAGCTTCTGCCGAGAGCGAGCACCGTGAGATGCTGAGTCTCAGGGAAAGCAGAGATCCCCAAAGCTGTTGTGCCTGTGGATAGGCTGCAGAGGGATAGTGAATACCAGCAAGATCTTTCAGGGCTAGCACCTTCCCTTGTGGGA
>NW_026060998.1:0-38294 GCF_929443795.1 Astur gentilis
TGTTTCCTCTCAAAATGGCGGCGGCGGCCGAGGCTGTGGCGCTGCTGGAGGCCCTGAGGGGGGCAGGTGGGGCCCCCCCCCCCGACCCCCGGGACCCCCCCAAAATCTCCCCAAAACCCTTTTCCTGACACCCCGGTTCCCTCAGGTAGCGGCGGTGACCGAGCACGGGCTGGGGCTGCTGGGGAGGGTGCGCGGCGGGCGGCTCCGCACCGAGAAGGTACCGGGGTTGGGGTGAGGGGGGCAGATTTGGGGATCCTGGGGGGGAAGATACGAGGGGTTGAGGGGTCCTGGGCGGGAAGAAAAGGAGGCTGGGGGGGGAGATGAGAGGGGTTGGGGGGGCTTGGGGAAGAGATGTGGGGAACTGGGGGTCCTGGGAGGGGGATTTGGGGGTTCTGGAGGGGGAGAGGGGGGGCTCGGGGCGGGTGTGGGGGTCTTTGGAGGGATAGGGGGGGGTTTTGAGGGGAGAGATGAGGGGGTTGGGGGGGAGATATGGGGGTCTTGGGGGGAGAGGGGGAGGCTGGGGGGGAGATAAGAGGGGGTCTGGGGGGGAATTGGGGGTCCTGGGAGGGGGATTATGGGGGTCTTGGGGGCTTTGTGAGGGGAGAAGGGGGCTGGGGGGGGGGGTCGGGGTCTTTGGGGGGGTATGGGGGTTTTGGGGGGGGGGAGATGAGGGGTTTGGGGGGGAGATATGGGGGGTCCTGGGGGGGAGAAGGGGGGGCTGGGGGAAGATAAGAGGAGTTTGGGCGGCTTATGGGGGCAGTAGAGGGGTTGGGGGGGGAGATTTGTGGGGAAATGGGGGTCCTGGGGGGGGAGAAGAGGGGCTTGGAGGGGCTATGGGGGTCCTGGGGGGGGGAAAGGAGGAGTTGGGGGGGGGTAGGGGGAGAGAAAAGGGGCTGGGGGGAACTTAGAGGGAGATGGGGGGGTCTGGGGCGGATTTGGGGGTTCTAAGGGGGGGACTGGGGGATCTGAGCGGGGCTGTTGGGGTTTGGGGGCGGATTTGGGGTGGGGGTGTGGGGGTTTGGGGGGGGAATGAGGGGTTGGGGGAGAGATGGGGGGTCCCGAGAAGGGAAAGAAGGGGGAGCGGACGGGTTGGGGGGGGCGTTGGGGGGGAAATGGGGGTCCCGGGGGTCTTGGGGGGTTCTTGGGGGGGTCTTGGGGACTCCACGGCCCCCCTGCCCCCCCAGGAGTGTCGCTGCTGGAGGTGCGGGCACAGGCGCTGCTGCAGTACCTGCAGGACCTGGCCCTGCTGCTGGGGACCAAGGCCCGGGGGGGGGCGGCTGGGGGGGCTGCCCGCCCTCCCCCGCCTCCTGGAGACCCGCCTGGTGAGGGGCGGGGCCGTGGGGCGGGGCCACGGGGGGAGGAGGGGCTACTTGCCACTCGGAGGGGGAGACCTGGTTTTTTGGGGAGGGGTGGGGGGCAGGTGTGGGGCCTGAACACCCAGGTCCTGTTTTGGGGGGACACATGGGGGGGTCCCGAACGCGGGGGTCCCTTTTTGGGGGGGACATGTGGGGGGTCCGGAATGTGGGGGGTTGCTTTTTTGGGGGGGACACGTGGGGGTCCTGAACGCGGGGGGTCCCTTTTTGGGGGGACACGTGGGGGTCCTGAACGCGGGGGTCCCTTTTTGGGGGGACACATGGGGGTCCCGAACGTGGGGGTCCCTTTTTTGGGGAGGGACACGTGGGGGTCCCGAACGCGGGGGTCCCTTTTTGGGGGGGACACATGGGGGTCCCGAACACGGGGGTCCCTTTTTTGGGGGACATGTGGGGGTCCGGAACGTGGGGGTCCCATCCTGCTGCCCCCCGGCAGGTGCTGGAGAAGCTGCGCCCCATCGAGCACCGCCTCAAGTACCAGCTGGAGAAACTGCTGCAGGCGGCCATGACGGGGGGGCGGGGTGAGTGCCGGGACACGCCCGTCCCCGCCCCTTTCGCTCCCGCTGATGATTGGCAGCTGTCCGTCATCCTCCTTTCTCCCCTCAGGTGACAACGATCCCTTGCGGTTCCGCCCCGACCCCGCCAACATGGCGGCGCAGGTGAGGGGTGGGGAGGGGCGGGGCCCTCCTGAAGGGGCGGGGCCTTCCGAAAGGGGCGGGGCTGGGGCGCGATTGACACCTCTACCCCACAGGAGGAAGAGGAGGAAGAAGAGGGACAGGGAGGAGCGAAGGCCCCGGGGTTGGGCGGGGGGCGCAGATACGTCCCCCCCCGCCTGGTGCCGGTCCAATACGGTGAGTCGCGAGACCCGGGGTGCCGCGCGCCCCGCCCTGCCCCGCCCCATTTTGACCCCCATTTTTCCATCTCCGCCCCACAGACGCCGTGGGGCAGGAGCGGGAGCAGCGGGCCCGGGAGGCGGCGCGACGCCGCGCCCTGAGCAGCTCCGTCATCCGGGAGCTGCGGGAGGAGCTGAGCGAAGCCCCCCAGGAGTTGGGCGGGGCGGGCGGGGCCTTCCCCCCGCCCCGAGCCTCCCGCTTGAGGTCAGCAGGACTTGGGGGGGGGGGGGGGGGGGATGGATTCGGGGCGAGGATTTGGGGGGGGGTCGTAGGGCAGGAGGGGGACTCGGTCTCTCGGATTCCCGCCCTGGGGGAGGGGCAGGGTGCTAAACGCCTTGGTCCCGCCCCCGCCCCGCCCTGCCCCGCCCCGCAGGACGCAGTACGAGGAGGCCATGCTGGTGCGGCTGAGCGAGACCAAGCGGGAACGGGCGAAGCGCCGGCAGGCGGCGGCGGCGGGGGGCGGCCTGGCCGCCATCACCCATTTCGGCGACATCGGCGCCCTCCTGGAACCCACCAATCAGGTGAGCCGAACGCCCCCCGAGGGGCGGGGGCGTGGCCGGATGCCTGGGTTCTCTCTCTGACCCCCCCCCCCCCCCCCCCAAATTTTTTCGCCCCCTCCCTCCCCGCCGCTTTCAGGAGGCGCCGCCCCCCCAAGAAGAAGAAGAAGAAGCTGACGGCGAGGAAGGGGAGGAAGAGGAGGGGTGAGTCCTCCGCCGTCCCATCATCCCCCGGGGCGGGGCGGAGGGGGCGGGGTTTCTCCCGGACGCCCGGGTCCCTCACACCTCTCTTTTCTCCCCGCCCCCCTGCCCCGCCCAGGTTTCCGTCGCCGGCGCTGAGCCCCCCAATAAAGGAGCCCCTCTCCGTCTGCGGGTCTCGTTCGTTAGCGCCCGATTACTTCCCGAGGTGCTGGGTAATTGTTGCTAATTAGCGGAGGCGGAGGCGCTTCGTTAGGGACTAATTGAGCCCCGCCCAACCAGCACCGCCTTTGTACAAATCCGCTCTCGTGTATTATCTCCGCTTTGGGCCACACCCCCCCGCCCGCCAATTAACACCCCGATGAGTTAATTAGAAGTAACGAGGATTAACAAACAGTTTGGAGGGTGGGAGGGTGTTGCCCGATAACGTGGGGGGAGGGAAGTGAGGTCAGAGGTCAGGGGGCGGGGGGGGGGGCGGGGCGGGGTCACGTCCCTCGATGGGACAGTCAACGAGATGGCGTCGGTCGCGGAGGCGTCCAATGGGGCCGTGTCGGCGTTGGGGCCGCCCAATGGGGTCAGTCCTGCCTTGGAGACGCCCAGTGGGGTCCTGGAGGTGTGTCCATCGTCGGGACGCTCAACGAGGCCGCGCCCGATTTTGGGACGCTCAACGAGGCCACGCCCGATTTTGGGACGCTCAACGAGGTGATGTTGGTTTTGGAGACACTCAACGAGGCCACGCCCATCGTTGGGACACTCAACGAGGCCACGCCCATCATTGGGACACTCAACGAGGTCGTGTTGGTCTTGGAGATGCTCAACGAGGTCACGCCCATTTTTGGGATGCTCGGCAAGGTCACGCCCATCGTTGGGACACTCAATGAGGTCGTGTTGGTCTTGGAGATGCTCAGTGCGGTCACGCCCATTTTTGGGAAGCTCAATAAGGTGATGTTGGTTTTGGAGATACTCAACGAGGCCACGCCCATCGTTGGGACACTCAACGAGGTGATGTTGGTTTTGGAGCTGCTCGGTGAGGCCACGCCCATCGTTGGGACACTCAACGAGGTCGTGTTGGTCTGGGAGGTGCCCAACGAGGTCACACCCGTTTTTGGGACGGTCACGCCGCTTTTTGGGACGCTCAACGAGGTCATGGTGCTCTTGGAGATGCCCGATGAGGTCACGCCCGTTTTGGGGACGCTCGACGAGGTCATGGTGTTCTTGGAGATACCCAACGTGGTCACGCCCATCGTCGGGACGCCCAATGAGGTCACGGCCGCCTCGCTGCCTCCCTTTTCTCCTTGCGGTCACCGTAGCAGACCTTGAGATGCCGGCGAAGGTCGGCGGAAGAGGCGCGGCGTTGGACCTTCTGCCGAGCGTTCTGGAACCGAACCGCCGCCGCCCGGTTGGCCGCGCCCAAGGCGGTCGCCGGGAAGCTGGAGGACGAACGGCGGCGGGAGGACGGTGGCCGTGGGGGTGGAGAACGTGGCGGTGGATGTGGAAATGGCGGGCGTGGCGGTGGAGAACATCATGGAGGATGAGGAAATGGGTGTGGTGGGCGTGGCGGAGAAGATGGAGGACGAGGAAATGGGCGTGGCGGTGGAGAAGATGGAGAACGAGGAAATGGGCGTGGTGGGCGTGGTGGTGGAGAAGATGGAGGACGAGGAAATGGCTGTGGTGGACAAGATGGAGGACGAGGAAGTGGGCGTGGTGGGCGTGGTGGTGGAGAAGATGGAGGACGAGGAAATGGGCGTGGCGGTGGAGAAGATGGAGGACAAGGAAATGGCCGTGGTGGACAAGATGGAGGACGAGGAAGTGGGCGTGGTGGGCATGGCGGTGGAGAAGATGGAGGATGAGGAAATGGCCGTGGTGGACAAGATGGAGGACGAGGAAGTGGGTGTGGTGGGCGTGGTGGTGGAGAAGATGATGAGGAAATGGGCGTGGTGGGTGTGGTGGACGTGGAAATTAAGGTGGAGAACATGGCGGTGGACGTGGAAGCGGTGGGTGTGGCAGCGGAGAACATGGAGGACGAGGGAGTGGAGGTGGAGAACATGGTGGATGTGGAAACGGTGGGCGTGGCGGTGGTGGGTGTGGCGGTGGAGAACATGGATGTGGAAACGGTGGGCGTGGCGGCGGGTGTGGCGGTGGAGAACATCATGGAGGATGAGGAAACGGAGGTGGCGGGTGTGGAGAACATGGCGGCGGTGGGCGTGGCGGTGGAGGTGGAGAACATGACGGTGGCCGTGGTACCGGTGGCCGTGGTGGAGGAGGCCACGCCCAAGGTGGTGAAGGACACACCTACAGTGGGCGTGGCCATGATGGCGTGGTCGGCCATCTTGGGGGGGAATGGAGGGGGGGGACGTTGGACGTGGTGGCGACGTTGGCCGTGGGAATGACATTGGCCATGGTGGCGGCCCCAACGTTGACCGCGGGGTTGACGTTGGCCGTGGTGGTGACGTTGGCCGTGGGGTTGATGACGTTGGCCGCGGGGTTGACGTTGGCCATGGTGGTGGCCGCAACATTAGCCACAGTGTTGACGTTGGCCATGGTGGTGGCCCCAACGTTGGCGATGGGGATTGACGTTGGCCGTGGGATTGACGTTGGCCATGGGGATGACGTTGGCCATGGTGGTGGCCCCAACGTTGGTCGTGGGGTTGACGTTGGCCGTAGGGTTGATGACGTTGGCCATGGGGTTGGCCCAACGTTGGCCATGGGGTTGACATTGGCCATGGTGGTGGCCACAACGTTGGCCGTGGGGTTGACGTTGGCCACGGTGTTGACGTTGGCCATGGGGTTGATGACGTTGGCCACAGGGTTGATGTTGGCCATGGTGGTGGCCCCAACATTGGTGATGGGGATGATGTTGGCCGTGGGGTTGACGTTGGCCATGGTGGTGGCCCCAACGTTGGCCATGGGGTTGACGTTGACCGTGGGGTTGATGTTGGCCACGGGGTTGGCCCAACGTTGGCCGCGGGGTTGACGTTGGCCGCGGGGTTGACGTTGGCCATGGGGTTGGCTCAATGTTGGCCATGGGGTTGACGTTGGCCACGGTGTTGACATTGGCCATGGTGGTGGCCCCAACGTTGGCCGTGGGGTTGACGTTGGCCATGGGGATGACGTTGGCCATGGTGGTGGCCCCAATGTTGGTCGTGGGGTTGATGATGTTGGCCGTGGAGTTGACAACGTTGGCCGCAGGGTTGACGTTGGCCATGGGGTTGACATTGGCCATGGTGGTGGCCGCAACGTTGGCCGTGGGGTTGACGTTGGCCACGGTGTCGACATTGGCCATGGTGGTGATGTTGGCCGTGGTGGTGACCCAACGTTGGCCACGGTGTTGACGTTGGCCGTGGGGTTGGCCCAACGTTGGCCATGGGGTTGACGTTGGCCACGGTGTTGACATTGGCCATGGTGGTGGCCCAACATTGGCCATGGGGATGATGTTGGCCATGGGGTTGGCCCAACGTTGGCCACGGTGTTGACGTTGGCCATGGTGGTGACCCAACGTTGGCCACGGTGTTGACGTTGGCCGTGGGGTTGGCCCAACGTTGGCCACAGGGTTGACGTTGGCCATGGGGTTGACGTTAGCCACGGTGTTGACGTTGGCCATGGTGGTGGCCCTAACGTTGGCCATGGGGTTGACGTTGACCGTGGGGTTGACGTTGGCCATGGTGGTGGCCCCGACGTTGGCCATGGGGTTGACATTGGCCATGGGGTTGACGTTGGCCATGGTGGTGACCCAACGTTGGCCATGGGGTTGACGTTGACCGTGGGGTTGACGTTGGCCATGGTGGTGGCCCCGACGTTGGCCATGGGGTTGACGTTGGCCATGGGGTTGACGTTGGCCATGGTGGTGACGCAACGTTGGCCATGGGGTTGACGTTGGCCATGGGGATGACCCAACGTTGGCCATGGGGATGACGTTGGCCATGGTGGTGACCCAACATTGGCCACGGTGTTGACGTTGACCGTGGGGTTGGCCCAACGTTGGGCGCGGTGTTGACGTTGGCCCCAACGTTGGGCGCGGTGTTGACGACGTTGGCCGCGGTGTCGACGTTGCCCGTGGCGGTGACGGTCCCCAAGGATTTGGGGCGGGGCCTGAAGGATTTTGGGGGGTTCCCGGGGGGTTGGGCGTGGCCGAGGGGCTTCAGGGTGGGGGTTTGGGGTGAAAAGAGGCGATTTGGGGGGCGGGGGCGGGGCCTGGGGGCGGCAAATAAATCGTGAGGAGGATTTTTGGGGGGTCCCGGGGGATTTTGGGGTAATAAAGAGGGATTTTGGGGGTCCCGGGGGGGGTTGGGGTAGAAAAGTGGGATTTGGGGTCCCCGGGGGGTGGTTTTGGGGTAGAAAAGTGGGATTTGGGGTCCCCGGGGGCTGGTTTTGGGGTAGAAAAGTGGGATTTGGGGTCCCCGGGGGCTGGTTTTGGGGTAGAAAAGTGGGATTTGGGGTCCCCGGGGGCTGGTTTTGGGGTAGAAAAGTGGGATTTGGGGTCCCCGGGGGCTGGTTTTGGGGTAGAAAAGTGGGATTTGGGGTCCCCAGGGGGTGGTTTTGGGGTAGAAAAGTGGGATTTGGGGTCCGCGGGGGGTGTTTTTGGGGTAGAAAAGTGGGATTTGGGGTCCGCGGGGGGTGTTTGGGGGTGAAGGGGAAGGTTTGGGGGAACGAGGGGCGTTTTGGGGTGCAGGGAGGGATTTGGGGGGCCTGGGGCGTTTTGGGGCAAAAAAGCGGGATTTTGGGGTGTTTTGGTGTCGTGGGGTGTGTTTTGGGGTGCAGGGTGGGGTTTGGGGGTCCCGGGGACGTGTTTTGGGGCGCAGAATCAGGTTTTTGGGGTCCCGGGGTGTGTTTTGGGGTGCAGAGGTGGGATTTTGGGGTCCCGGGGTGTATTTTGGGGCACAGAAGCAGATTTTTGGGGTCCCAGGGAGGTATTTGGGGGCCCAAAAGTGGGATTTTGGGGTCCCGGGGAGGTATTTTGGGGCACAGAATCAGGGTTTTGGGGTCCTGGAGGGATATTTTGGGGCAGAGAAGCGGGATTTTGGGGTCCTGGGTTGGGTTTTGGGGTCCCGGGGAGCTATTTTGGGGCAGAGAAGTGGGATTTTGGGGTCCCGGGAGTGTTTTGGGGTCCGAGAGGGATATTTTGGGGCAGAGAAGCGGGATTTTGGGGTCCCGGGGAGGTATTTTGGGGCCCAAAAGCGGGATTTTGGGGTCCCGGGGGTATTTTGGGGTGCAGGGTGGGGGTTCGGGGCGGATATTTTGGGGCCCAAAGGTGGGATTTTGGGGACGCGGGGAGGTATTTTGGGGCCCAAAAGCGGGATTTTGGGGTACCGGGGGCTATTTTGGGGCACAAAAGCGGAATTTTGGGGTCCTGTGGAGGTATTTTGGGGCACTAAAGCGGGATTTTGGGGTCCCGGGGGGTATTTTGGGGCCCAAAAGTGGGATTTTGGGGACGCGGGGAGGTATTTTGGGGCATAAAAGCGGAATTTTGCGGTCCCAGGGGCTATTTTGGGGCCCAAAAGCGGGATTTTGGGGTCCCGGGCGGTATTTTGGGGCCCAAAAGTGGAATTTTGGGGTCCCGTGGAGGTATTTTGGGGCACAAAAGCGGGATTTTGGGGTACCGGGGGCTATTTTGGGGCACAAAAGCGGAATTTTGGGGACGCGGGGAGGTATTTTGGGGCACTAAAGTGGGATTTTGGGGTCCCGGGGGGTATTTTGGGGCACAAAAGCGGGATTTTGGGGACGCGGGGAGGTATTTTGGGGCCCAAAAGTGGAATTTTGGGGTCCTGGGGGCTATTTTGGGGCACAAAAGCGGAATTTTGGGGTCCCGGGGGGTATTTTGGGGCCCAAAAGCGGAATTTTGGGGTCCCGGGGGCTATTTTGGGGCCCAAAAGTGGAATTTTGGGGTCCCGTGGAGGTATTTTGGGGCACAAAAGCAGGATTTTGGGGTCCTGGGGGGTATTTTGGGGAACAAAAGCGGGAATTTGGGGTCCCAGGGGTATTTTGGGGTGCAGGGTGGGGGTTCGGGGCAGATATTTTGGGGCCCAAAAGTGGGATTTTGGGGACGCGGGGAGGTATTTTAGGGCCCAAAAGCGGAATTTTGGGGTCCCGGGGGGTATTTTGGGGTTTGGGGGTCTCAGCGGGGGCGGGGCAGTAGGCCGAGCCCCGCCCCCCCCCCCCCCGGCCCGGCAGCTCCTGGGGGGGGTGTCCCCCAAACCGGAGGGGGCGTGGCCTCCCGGGGGGCGGGGCTGAGGCGGGCGTTGCGGCGTCGGGCCCCTCCTGGTTGGCCAACGCACCGTCGGGTCGCTCTTCGTTGGCCGCCGCGGCGCTGGGCTCCTTCCCATTGGTCGACTCCACGTTGGGCTTCTTTGCCGTTGGCCGCCGCCGCGTCAGGCTCCGCCCCATCGGCCAATGCCGCGCCAGCTCCGCTCCCATTGGCCGACGCAGCCCGGAAGTCGTCTTCATTGGCCCCCAACCCAACGCCCGACGCTCTTCCCATTGGCCAACCCAACGCTGGGCCCTTCTTTAGCTCCACCCGTTGCTCCTTCCCCATTGGTCGGCCTGGCCTGGGCTCCCTCCCTACCGGCCAATCCCGTGCTCCGGAGATTTGCATGTCCCGCCCACATATCGTTGGCAATGGGGCGGCCGGCGGCCATCTTGGAGGGGAGGGGGGGGGCGGTGCTGAGGTATTTGGGGAGCTCTGGTTGGTGGGGGCCTGGTGGGGGTGGGGCTCTTTGGTGGGGGAGGCAGCCCCTGATTGGCCGGCGAGGGGCAGGAGGCGGGGTCACTGCCATCCATGGGGGGGGGGGGGGGAGGGGCAGAGACCTCTGTGGGGGGGGGGGGGGGGGGGGGAGAGAGGTTGGGGGTGGGGTCATGCCCTGCCGCAAGGCATTCTGGGCGCCCCTCATATGCAAATTAGCTCGTTAAGCAGCAGCGTCGTTACCGTGGAGACACAAGCTGGGGGGGGGAGGGGAACACAAGTGGAGCTCATTTGCATCTCATTTGCATCTCATTTGCATCC
Source organism: Astur gentilis (assembly GCF_929443795.1). Classification (NCBI taxonomy): domain Eukaryota; kingdom Metazoa; phylum Chordata; class Aves; order Accipitriformes; family Accipitridae; genus Astur; species Astur gentilis. The sequence continues at coordinate 9,956 of NW_026060998.1, forward strand.
AACAGTGAGGGCGGGGCTGGGTTATTGGGGGGGGCGGGGCCCATCATCCACCACGCCCTGCCCATCCCCCTCCCCCCCCCCCCCCCAAAAAAAACCCCTCCCCCACCGGGCCCCCCACGATCGATGGCAGGCCACGCCCACCCCACCCTGGGACACGCCCCTCCCTCCCCAGAGGCCACGCCCCCTCGGCAGGCCCCACCCCCACCCCAGTATCCCCAGTCGCTCCCAGTGCCCAGCTCTGCCCGGACTCCACCTCCCACAATCCTTTGCGGCCCTCCCTCCCCTCCCCCAATCCCATCATGCCTTGGGGGGGGGGGGGGGGCGGGTCTTCCCACAATCCCTTGCGGCCCCTCCACCCCCCCCACACTGACCCGAGTGGGGGGGGGAAAAACCAAAAAAAACCCCAAAAAAAAGGCTCCGGGTCGCCATGGAGACCGGCCCCCCCCCGGGGAGGAAGGTGCCGCGGGGGATTATGGGATGCCGGGGGGGGGGGGGGGGTCTGTGGGGTGTTGGGGGGCACTGGGAGGAAACTGGGAGGGCACTGGGGGGATCTATGGGGCACTGGGGGTTACTGGGAGGGCACTGGGAGGAACTGGGGGTTACTGGGAGGGCACTGGGGGGATCTATGGGGCACTGGGGGGATCTATGGGGCACTGGGGGTTACTGGGAGGGCACTGGGAGGGCACTGGGAGGAACTGGGGGTTACTGGGAGGGCACTGGGGGTTACTGGGAGGGCACTGGGGGTATCTATGGGGCACTGGGAGGGCACTGGGGGGATCTATGGGGCACTAGGAGGGCTCTATGGGGCACTGGGGGTTACTGGGAGGGCACTGGGGGGATCTATGGGGCACTGGGAGGGCTCTATGGGGCACTGGGGGTTACTGGGAGGGCACTGGGAGGATCTATGGGGCACTGGGAGGGCACTGGGGGGATCTATGGGGCACTGGGAGGGCTCTATGGGGCACTGGGGGTTACTGGGAGGGCTCTATGGGGTGCTATGGGGCACTGGGGGGCACTGGGAGGGCACTGGGAGGATCTATGGGGGTTACTGGGAGGGTACTGGGAGGATCTATGGGGGGCACTGGGGAGAATTGGGGGGCTCTATGGGGCACTGGGGAGCTCTGCGGGGTGCTATGGGGCACTGGGGGGATCTATGGGGCAGGGGGCTCCCACTGGAGATGCCTTCCCCCCCCTCCCCCACTCTGACCCCCTCCCCTCCCCCCCCCCCCAGCCCCCCCGTCCGACCCCATCGAGGTGGAGGTGAAATTCGCCGTGGGGCCGGGGACGGAGGCGGCGCTGGCGGCCCTGGGCGCCGTGGGGCTGCCCCACGGCGCCCCGTTCCGCGACTGCTACTTCGACGGCCCCGCGGCCCCCCTGGGCCGCGCCGACGTCTGGCTGCGGCACCGCCAGGGCCAGGGCTGGCAGATCAAGCTGCCCCACGGCGACCCACGGCTGCCCCACGGCGACCCACGGCCGCCCCACGGCGACACGCACCAGCCCCACGGCGACCGACAGCTGCCCCACGGCGACACGCACCAGCCCCACGGCGACCCGCATGACCCACGGCCACCCCACGGCGACCCACGCCCACCCCACGGCACCCCGCACCAGCCCCACGGCGACCCACGGCTGCCCCACGGCGCCAGCGAGACTGACCGTCCAGATGCTGAAGCCGCCCGGGAACCCCCCGAAACGGCCGGGAGCCGCCCCCTGCTGCCCCATAGCAGATGGGAGACCCCCAGGAGACCCCCCAGAGCGCCCCATAGCACCCCCAAACCCCATAGCGGAGCTGAGCCGCCCCACAGCGACCTCCATCTGCCCCATAGCGACCTCAATTTGCCCCCTAGCAGCCCCAAACTGCCCCATAGTGACCTCAGTCTGCCCCATAGCACCCCCAAACCCCATAGCAGCCCTGACCTGCCCCATAGCGACCTCCATCTGCCCCATAGCGATCTCAATCTGCCCCATAACGACCTCAATTTGACCCATAGCAGCCCCGATCTGCCCCATAGCGACCTCGATCTGCCCCATAGCAGCCCCAAACTGCCCCATAGTGACCTCCACCTGCCCCATAGCAACCTCGATCTGCCCCATAGCACCCCCAAACCCCATAGCAGCCCTGACCTGCCCCATAGCGACCTCCATCTGCCCCATAACAACCTCAATTTGCCCCATAGCAGCCCCAAACTGCCCCATAGCGATCTCAGTCTGCCCCATAACAACCTCAGTCTGCCCCATAGCACCCCAAAACCCCATAGCAGCCCTGACCTGCCCCATAGCGACCTCAATTTGCCCCCTAGCAGCCCCAAACTGCCCCATAGCAACCTCGATCTGCCCCATGGTGGCCTCCACCTGCCCCATAGCGACCTCAATTTGCCCCCTAGCAGCCCCAAACTGCCCCATAGCGACCTCGATCTGCCCCATGGTGGCCTCCACCTGCCCCATAGCGACCTCAATCTGCCCCATAACGACCTCAATCTGCCCCATAGCAGCCCCAAACTGCCCCATAGCGACCTCGATCTGCCCCATAGCGACCTCCACCTGCCCCCCAGCAGCCCCGATCCTCCCCGTCGCCCCCCCAAAGCTCCCCGTACCCCCTCGGCGCCCCCCAGCGCCGTCACGGCGTACCGGGAGGTGTGGGGCGACGCGGGGGTCCTGGCGGAGCTGAGGCGTATTTTTGGGGTGTCGACGCCGTGGCGGGGGGTGGGGGAGGGCCTTGGGCCCCCTGGGGCTGCGCCCCACGGCGTCCTTCGTCACCCGCCGGCGCAGCGCCCGCCTCGGGGGGCTGCGGGTGGAGCTGGATGAGGCCGATTTCGGGTACGGGCTGGGGGAGGTGGAGGAGGTGGTGCTGGGGGGACCCCGAGAGGTGGCGGAGGCCAGGAGGAGAGTGGAGGGGGTCTGCAGGGCCCTGGGTGAGTTTTTGGGGGGGTCACGGGGGGTCACGGGGGTCGAGGGGGCGGGGGGAGGGTCGTGGCGGTTGGGGGGCGGAGGGGTGTGGGGGGGATGGGGGGTCGCGGGGATTTGGGGGTGACGGGGGTGGGGGGGGGTCGTGGGGGGAGATGGGGGTTTGGGGGGGGTCACAGGGATGTGGGGGGAGAAGGGGGGTCACGGGGGATTTGGGGGGTCATGGGGATTTGGGGGTCACGGGGGATTTGGGGGGTCATGGGGATGGGGGGGTGTGGGGGGAGATGGGGGTCATGGGGGGAGATGGGGGTTTGGGGGGGTCACAGGGATGTGGGGGGAGATGGGGGATGTGGGGGGTCACGGGGGATTTGGGGGGTCACAGGGATGGGGGGTCACAGGGATGTGGGGGGAGATGGGGGATGTGGGGGGTCACAGGGATGGGGGGGGTAGCGGGAGATGGGGATTTGGGGGTCACGGGGGTGTGGGGGGGGTGTGGGGGGAGATGGGGGTCATGGGGGGAGATGGGGGTTTGGGGGGGGTCACAGGGATGTGGGGGGAGATGGGGGATGTGGGGGGTCACGGGGGATTTGGGGGGTCACAGGGATGGGGGGTGGCGGGAGATGGAGATTTGGGGGTCACGGGGGTGTGGGGGGTTGTGGGGGTCATGGGGGGAGGTGGGGGTTTGGGGGGGGTCACAGGGATGTGGGGGGAGATGGGGGGTCACGGGGGATTTGGGGGGTCATGGGGATTTGGGGGTCACGGGGGATTTGGGGGTCACGGGGGTGTGGGGGGGGACGCGTGGGAATATGGGGGTTCTGCGGGAGGGTTGGGGGGGGCAACGGGGGCGCCCCGAATCCCACCCACCCCTGACCCCGCTGTCTTTCTTCTCTCCTCCCCACCCCCCCCTCCCCCACTCCCACCGCGGTGACCTCGCCGTCCCTGTGACCCCCGCTGACCCCGTGACCCCAGGGGCGGAGCCCCAGCGCCGGATTCCCGGGAAACTCAGCGTTTTCCTGTCCCGGTACCGGCCCCGTTACTACAAGCTGCTGCGAGAAGCCGGACGCCTGGAGGGGGTGGAGGAGGTCGAGGTGGGGGGGGGAGGGGAACCCACCGCCGGACCCCCAATAAAACCCCCCCATGACCCCCCGCCTCCCGTCGCCGCCCCGTTTCCCGAGGGACAAGATGGCCGCCCAGCCCAGCCCGGCGTGGAGGTGGGGACCAAGATGGCCGCCCCACGGTGGGCGCTGGGTGGGCACCACAAGGTGGCCGCCCAATACCCCAAGATGGCCGCCCTGATGGGGTCAGCCGTGTTGGTGACCCAAGATGGCTGCCCAATACCCCAAGATGGCCGCCAATACCCCAAGATGGCCGCCAAATACCCCAAGATGGCCGCCCTGATGGGGTCGGCCAAGTTGGTGACCCAAGATGGTCACCAGATACTCCAAGGTGGCCGCTCTGATGGGGTCCATCATGTAGGTGACCCAAGACGGCCACCAGATACTCCAAGATGGCCGCCAAATACTCCAAGATGGCCGCCAAATACCCCAAGATGGCCGCCCTGATGGGGTCAGCCATATTGGTGACCCAAGATGGCCGCCCAACACCCCAAGATGGCCACCAACACCCCAAGATGGCCGCCCGGATGGGGTCCACCATGTAGGTGACCCAAGATGGCCACCAAGTACCCCTAGATGGCCGCCCAACACCCCAAGATGGCCGCCAAATACCCCAAGATGGCCGCCCTGATGGGGTCCACCATGTTGGTGACCCAACATGGCCTCCGAGTACCCCAAGATGGCCGCCAAGCACCCCAAGATGTCTGCCAAATACTCCAAGATGGCCACCAAATACCGCAAGATGGCTGCCAACACCCCAAGATGGCCGCCAAATACTCCAAGATGGCCGCCCTGATGGGGTCGGCCAAGTTGGTGACCCAAGATGGCCACCAGATACTCCAAGGTGGCCACCAGATACCCCAAGATGGCTGCCCAACACCCCAAGATGGCCGCCAAATACCCCAAGATGGCCGCCCTGATGGGGTCCACCATGTTGGTGACCCAACATGGCCTCCGAGTACCCCAAGATGGCCGCCAAGCACCCCAAGATGTCTGCCAAATACTCCAAGATGGCCACCAAATACCGCAAGATGGCTGCCAACACCCCAAGATGGCCGCCAAATACTCCAAGATGGCCGCCCTGATGGGGTCGGCCAAGTTGGTGACCCAAGATGGCCACCAGATACTCCAAGGTGGCCACCAGATACCCCAAGATGGCTGCCCAACACCCCAAGATGGCCGCCAAATACCCCAAGATGGCCGCCCTGATGGGGTCCACCATGTTGGTGACCCAACATGGCCTCCGAGTACCCCAAGATGGCCGCCAAGCACCCCAAGATGTCTGCCAAATACTCCAAGATGGCCACCAAATACCGCAAGATGGCTGCCAACACCCCAAGATGGCCGCCAAATACTCCAAGATGGCCGCCCTGATGGGGTCGGCCAAGTTGGTGACCCAAGATGGCCACCAGATACTCCAAGGTGGCCACCAGATACCCCAAGATGGCTGCCCAACACCCCAAGATGGCCGCCAAATACCCCAAGATGGCCGCCCTGATGGGGTCCACCATGTTGGTGACCCAACATGGCCTCCGAGTACCCCAAGATGGCCGCCAAGCACCCCAAGATGTCTGCCAAATACTCCAAGATGGCCACCAAATACCGCAAGATGGCTGCCAACACCCCAAGATGGCCGCCAAATACTCCAAGATGGCCGCCCTGATGGGGTCGGCCAAGTTGGTGACCCAAGATGGCCACCAGATACTCCAAGGTGGCCACCAGATACCCCAAGATGGCTGCCCAACACCCCAAGATGGCCGCCAAATACCCCAAGATGGCCGCCCTGATGGGGTCCACCATGTTGGTGACCCAATATGGCCTCCAAGTACACCAAGATGGCCGCCAAGCACCCCAAGATGACCACCAAATACTCCAAGGTGGCCACCAGATACCCCAAGATGGCTGCCCAACACCCCAAGATGGCCGCCAAGTACTCCAAGATGGCCGCCCTGATGTGGTCGGCCATGTTGATGACCCAAGATGGCCGCTCTGATGGGGTCCATCATGTAGGTGACCCAAGACGGCCACCGGATACCCCAAGATGGCCGCCAAGTACCCCAAGATGGCCACCAAGTACCCCAAGATGGCCACCAAGTACCCCAAGATGGCCGCCAACGCCCCAAGATGGCCGCCCTGACGGCGTCCGCCATGTTGGCGCCCCAAGGCGGCCATCTTGCCGCCCCGCCCCGCAGCGAGGCGCGGTCGGTTCCCAGCGACGGCGTTTCATTTATTTTGGGGGGGGGGGGGGGCGACGCCCGAAACAATCCGCCCCGCCCCAGCCCCGCCCCGGCCCCGCCCCGGCCGCGCCCTAGAGGCGGGAGGGGGCCCCCCCGGCCACGACGACGGTCTCTCCCACCACGTAGGCGGCGGCGGGGGAGCAGAGGAAGGTCACGACCTCGGCCACCTCCGACGGGGTCCCCAGCCTGGGGGCGGGGTGAAAGGTCACGGGGTGAAAGGTCACGGGGGCGAACAACAAACCAAGGGGGGTGAAAGGTCGCGGGGGTGGAAGGGCGGGGCCCACCTGTCGATGCCCATGGCGCCCATCACCCGCTCCCGGGTGGCTTCGTCCTCCCAGAGCTGCGGGACGGGGCGTGGTGGCGGCCCCCTCCTCGAGGCCCCGCCCGCCGCCGGCCACACCCCTACAGGCCCCGCCCAGCCCCACCCGAGCCAACCCCCTCCCCGTGACTTCCCGTCCACCCCCTCCTACATCACGTCCACCTCCCGGCCCCGCCCGCCCCGGGAGGCCCCGCCCGCCCCGAGACCACACCCCCGCCGGGCCCCGCCCTCCGTAGACTCCGCCCCGCCTCCAAGCTCCACCCTCCCTAGGCCACGCCCACCCGCAGGCCACGCCCCGCTCCCCCTCTCCCCATCCGCCGCCAGGTCCCGCCCGGCCGAGCCCGCCGCCGCCCGCCCTCCCCTCCCTCTCGGCCCCGCCCCCCATCCCTCGGCCCCGCCCCCCATCCCTCGGCCCCGCCCCCCCAGGCCCCGCCCCTCACGGCAGCGCTGAAGCGGGTGCGGATGAGGCCGGGGGCGACGGCGTTGAGGCGGACGCGCCGCGGGCGGAGCTCGGGGGCCAACGCCTTCACCAGCCCCAGCAGCGCCGCCTTGCTCACGCTGTAGGGCCCCAGCGCCTGGCCACGCCCGCCCGTCAGGCACCACGCCCCGCCACGCCCCGCCACGCCCCGCCACGCCCACTCACCCACCCCACCGCGAGGCGGAGCCCAGCGCCCACCAGCGCCCGGCCCACCGTCAACCCCACCACCCAGCCCAGCGCCCACCAGCACCCATCCTGCCATGATGATGGCATCCCATCCCACCAGGAGTTGGAGCCCAGCACCCATCCCACCATCATCCCAGCACCCACCAGCACCCATCCCACCATCAACCCAACCACCCAACCCAGCACCCATCCCACCACCCAACCCAGCACCCACCAGCGCCCATCCAACCATCAACCCCACCATGAGTTGGAGCCCAGCACCCAGCCCACCACCCACCAGCACCCATCCATCAACCCCAGCACCCAGCCCAGCACCCATCCCACCGGGAGATGGAGCCCAGCACCCAACCCACCATCATCCCAGCACCCATCCCACCACCCACCAGCACCCAACCATCAACCCCAGCACCCATCCCAGCACCCATCCCACCAGGAGATGGAGCCCAGCACCCAGCCCAGCACCCACCAGCACCCACCAGGACCCAACCATCAACCCCAGCACCCAACCCAGCACCCATCCCACCATCAACCCCACCAGGACATGGAGCCCAGCACCCATCCCACCATCAACCCCACCAGGACATGGAGCCCACCACCCATCCCACCATCACCCCAGCACCCATCCCACCATGAATTGGAGCCCAGCACCCATCCCACCACCCACCAGCACCCACCAGCACCCAACCATCAACCCCAGCACCCACCAGCACCCGTCCCACCATCAACCCAACCACCCAACCCAGCACCCATCCCACTGTCCAACCCCACAGGAGATGGAGCCCAGCACCCAACCATCAACCCCAGCACCCAACCCAGCACCCATCCCACCATCAACGCCTCAGGAGATGGAGCCCAGCACCCAGCCCACCATCATCCCAGCACCCACCACCACCCACCAGCACCCAACCATCAACCCCAGCACCCATCCAACCATCAACCCCACCAGGAGATGGAGCCCAGCACCCAGCCCACCACCCACCAGCACCCACCAGCACCCAACCATCAACCCAACCACCCAACCCAGCACCCACCAGCGCCCACCAGCACCCGACCATCAACCCGACCACCCAACCCAGCACCCATCCCACCATCAACGCCTCAGGAGATGGAGCCCAGCACCCAACCTACCATCATCCCAGCACCCATCCCACCACCCACCAGCACCCAACCATCAACCCCAGCACCCATCCAACCACCAACCCCACCATGAATTGGAGCCCAGCACCCATCCCACCAACCACCAGCACCCACCAGCACCCAACCATTAACCCCAGCACCCACCAGCACCCATCCCACCGTCCAACCCCTCAGGAGATGGAGCCCAGCACCCATCCATCAACCCCAGCACCCATCCCACCATCACCCCAGCACCCATCCCACCATGAGTTGGAGCCCAGCACCCATCCCACCACCCACCAGCACCCAACCATCAACCCCAGCACCCATCCCAGCACCCATCCCACTGGGAGATGGAGCCCAGCACCCAGCCCAGCACCCACCACCACCCACCAGCACCCAACCATCAACCCCAGCACCCAACCCAGCACCCATCCCACCATCAACCCCACCAGGAGATGGAGCCCACCACCCATCCCACCATCACCCCAGCACCCACCAGCACCCATCCCACCGTCCAACCCCTCAGGAGATGGAGCCCAGCACCCATCCATCAACCCCAGCACCCATCCCACCATGAGTTGGAGCCCAGCACCCATCCCACCGCCCACCAGCACCCACCAGCACCCAACCATCAACCCCAGCACCCACCAGCACCCATCCCACCGTCCAACCCCTCAGGAGATGGAGCCCAGCACCCATCCATCAACCCCAGCACCCAACCCAGCACCCATCCAACCATCAACCCCACCAGGAGATGGAGCCCAGCACCCATCCCACCATCACCCCAGCACCCATCCCACCATGAATTGGAGCCCAGCACCCATCCCACCACCCACCAGCACCCAACCATCAACCCCAGCACCCACCAGCACCCACCAGCACCCAACCATCAACCAAACCACCCAACCCAGCACCCACCAGCACCCAACCATCAACCCCAGCACCCATCCCAGCACCCATCCCACCATCCAACCCCACCAGGAGATGGAGCCCAGCACCCATCCCACCACCCACCAGCACCCATCCCATCAACCCAACCACCCAACCCAGCACCCGTCCCACCATCAAAACCCGCCCCGAGACGGCTCCCACCAGCACCCACCCCCCCACCCCCGACCCCCCCCCCACCCAGCCCATCCTCCACCCAACCGTCACGAGGCGGAGCCCATCGGCCCCACCCACCGGCCCCACCCACCGGCCCCACCCATCCCCCTCACCGGGAAGGGCGTGTACCCGGCCAAGGACGACACCAAGACGATGGCCCCTCCCCTGCGGCGGATTTTGGGGGGGGGGGGGGAGGAGCGTGACGAGGCGGTGGGCGTGGCCGACCGACCCCACCCCGCCTGCGTCGTCATTTCCCGCCCCAGCCCCACCCCTCCGAGCCCCGCCCCGAGGCCTCACCCCCTCTTCTCCATGTGGGGCACCACCAGCTTGATCAACATGGCGGCCGCCGTCACGTTGACCTGGAAGATCTTGGGGCGGGGACGGGGAGGGGCGGGGTTAAAGGCGGGTGGGGCCAGGTGGGCGCGGCCGAGGGGGGCGTGGCCAACCTTCTCCCAGGCGGCCTCGTCGGCGTCGAGGGCGCTGCCGAAGACGGGGCTGACGGCGGCGTTGGACACCAGGATGTCGATGGCGCCGTAGGTCTCCAGGGCCTCGGGTGGGGCGGGGGGGCGGAGACAGGAGTGGGGCGGGGCGGGGCGGGGCCGGGCGGGGGACGCGACCCCCGAGCGCGGCCTCGCGGGCGCCCCATCGCGACCCGTAAACCCCCATGGGGCCCCCCGCGTCCCCATCGCGAGCCATAGCCCCATCGCCCCACCGCGCCCCATAGCCCCCCACTGCGCCCCACTGCGCCCCATAACCCCTCCAGTGCCCCATAGCCCCCCGTGGGACCCCCATGTTGCCATCGTGCCCCATAGCCCCATGGCTGCCCCACTGCGCCCCATAACCCCTCCAGTGCCCCATAGCCCCCCGTGGGATCCCCACGTCCCCACTGCGCCCCATAACCCCATGGGCACCCCATAGCACCCCGTGGGACCCCCATGTTGCCATCGCGACCCATAGCCCCCATGGGTGCCCCATTGTGCCCCATAACCCCCATAGGACCCCCAATATCCCAACTGCGCCCCATAGCCCCCCATGGGACCCCCCACGTCCCCATTGCGCCCCATAACCCCATCGCCCCACTGTGCCCCATAGCCCCCATGGGTGCCCCACTGCACCCCACAACCCCCATAGCCCCCCCCCCCCCAGTGCCCCACTGCACCCCATAACTCCCATGAGACCCCCCTCCCATGAGGCCCCACATGGGGCCCCATTGCGCCCCATAGACCCCCATGGGACCCCATTGTGCCCCATAAACCCCATGGGACCCCCAAATCCCATCCTGCCCCATAGCCCCCCATAACCCCAGTGCCCCATAGCCCCCATGGGACCCCCATGTCTCCATCATGCCCCATAGCCCCCCATAGGACCCCACTTTGCCCCATAACCCCCATGGGACCCCCAAATCCCACTGTGCCCCATAGCCCCATGGGTGCCCCATTGCACCCCATAGACCCCCCACATCCCCATTGTGCCCCATAACCCCATTGCCCCCCAATGCCCCATAGCCCCCCATGGGACCCCATTGTGCCCCACAACCCCCACGGGACCCCCAAATCCCATCCTGCCCCATAGCCCCATGGGCACCCCATAGCCCCCCATAACCCCAGTGCCCCATAGCGCCCCATGGGACCCTCATGTCTCCATCGTGCCCCATAGCCCCCCATAGGACCCCATTGCGCCCCATAGGACCCCACTTTGCCCCATAACCCCCACGGGACCCCCAAATCCCATCCTGCCCCATAGCCCCATGGGCGCCCCATAGCCCCCCATAACCCCCCGTACCCCACCGCCCCCCACACCCCCCCCCCTCCCCTACCTTCTCTATGAGTCGCTGGCGGCTGTGGGGCTGCCCCACATGGCAGACGACCCCGCTGACCTCCAGGCCGCGGCCCCGCAGCTGCCCCACGGCGGCCGCCACGTGGGGGTCGCGGCGGGAGCTCAGCACCACCCGCGCCCCCGCCTCCGCCAGCCCCGCCGCCATCGCCAGCCCGATCCTGGGGGGAGTTGGGGGTCAGGGGGGTCGGGGGGGGATAGGGGGTCACGGGGGCTGTGGGGTGATGGGGAGCTATGGGGCGCTATGGGGCGATGGGGGGATATGGGGTCGGGGGGGGCTATGGGGCTGGAGGGGAGTTATGGGGCGATGGGGGGATATGGGGTCAGGGGGGGATACGGGGTCATGGGGAGTTATGGGGCGCTATGGGGCAATGGGGGGATATGGGGTCGGGGGGGGCTATGGGGCTGGGGGGCAGTTATGGGGCGCTATGGGGCGATGGGGGGATATGGGGTCAGGGGGTCAGGGGGGTCAGGGGGTCATGGGGGGATATGGGGTGATGGGGAGCTATGGGGTGCTATGGGGCGATGGGGGGATATGGGGTCGGGGGGGGCTATGGGGCTGGAGGGGAGTTATGGGGCGCTATGGGGCGATGGGGGCATATGGGGTCAGGGGGGGCTATGGGGCTGGGGAGAGCTATGGGGTGATGGGGGGACTATGGGGCTGGGGGGCAGTTATGGGGCGCTATGGGGTGATGGGGGGATATGGGGTCATGGGGTCAGGGGGGTCAGGGGGTCATGGGGGGCTATGGGGTGATGGGGAGCTATGGGGTGCTATGGGGCGATGGGGGGATATGGGGTCGGGGGGGGCTATGGGGCTGGAGGGGAGTTATGGGGCGCTATGGGGCGATGGGGGCATATGGGGTCAGGGGGGGCTATGGGGCTGGGGAGAGCTATGGGGTGATGGGGGGACTATGGGGCTGGGGGGCAGTTATGGGGCGCTATGGGGTGATGGGGGGATATGGGGTCATGGGGTCAGGGGGGTCAGGGGGTCATGGGGGGATATGGGGTGATGGGGGGCAGTTATGGGGTGCTATGGGGCTGGGGGGCTATGGGGTGATGGGGAGTTATGGGGCGCTATGGGGCAATGGGGGGATATGGGGAGCTATGGGGTGCTATGGGGTGATGGGGGGGAGTTTTGGGGCGCTATGGGGCAATAAGGCCGCTATGGGGTGATGGGGGGCTATGGGGCTGGGGAGGAGTGTGGGGGGCCATGGGGGGCTGTGGGGCGAGGGGGCAGCTATGGGGTGACGGGGGGAGCAGTGGGGGTCTATGGGGGGAGCTACGGGGTCATGGGGGTCATGTGGGGGGGGCTATGGGGCTGGGGGCGATCTATGGGGCTGGGGAGGGATCTATGGGGCTGGGGGCGATCTATGGGTCTGGGGGTGAATCTATGGGTCTGGGGGCGAATCTATGGGTCTGGGGGCGATCCATGGGTCTGGGGGCGATCTATGGGTCTGGGGGTGAATCTATGGGTCTGGGGGGGAATCTATGGGTCTGGGGGGAATCTATGGGTCTGGGGGCGATCCATGGGTCTGGGGGCGATCCACGGGTCTGGGGGGGAATCCATGGGTCTGGGGGGAATCTATGGGTCTGGGGGCGAATCTATGGGTCTGGGGGCGATCCATGGGTCTGGGGGGGAATCCATGGGTCTGGGGGGAATCCATGGGTCTGGGGGTGAATCCATGGGTCTGGGGGGAATCTATGGGTCTGGGGGCGATCCATGGGTCTGGGGGCGATCCACGGGTCTGGGGGTGAATCTATGGGTCTGGGGGGAATCTATGGGTCTGGGGGCGAATCTATGGGTCTGGGGGGAATCTATGGGTCTGGGGGTGAATCTATGGGTCTGGGGGGAATCTATGGGTCTGGGGGGCGCAGTGGGGCGGTGGGCGTGGCCGGGGGGCGGGGTTTGGGGGGGGGGGGTCACTCACTCACCCGTGGGTGGCCGCCGTCACCACGGCCACCTTCCCGGCCAGCGCCCCTCCCCCAGCCCCGGGGGGGCCCCCCCCGCCCCCCCCCACCCCCCGCAGGCCGCTGCCCCCCACCCGCCCCACGGCGCCCCACATCTGCCCCACGGCCCGGCCAGGGGAACTGGGGGCACTGGGAGGGACTGGGAGGGACTGGGAGGGGCCGGGGGGGGGCACTGGGAGGAACTGGGGGGGACTGGGAGGGACGGCGGCCATGGGGGGGGGGGGGAGGGGGGGCACTGGGGGGGACTGGGAGTACTGGGAGGGTACTGGGAGTTACTGGGGGGGTACTGGGAGTTACTGGGGGGCTGTTAGGGGGTACTGGGAGGTACTGGGGGGTTACTGGGAGGGACTGGGGGGGTGTTAGGGGGTACTGGGAGTTACTGGAAATTACTGGGGGGGCGTTAGGGGGTACTAGGAGTTACTGGGAGTTACTGGGGGGTACTGGGAGTTACTGGGGGGCTATAAGGGGGTTACTGGGAGTTACTGGGGGGGCGTTAGGGAGTTACTGGGAGTTACTGGGGGGTACTGAGAGTTACTGGAAGTTACTGGGGGGGACTTAGGGGGTACTGGGAGTTACTGGGAGGGTGTTAGGGGGTACTGGGAGTTACTGGGGGGTTACTGGGAGTTGCTGGGGGGGGTACTCGGAGTTACTGGGGGGCTATAAGGGGGTACTGGGAGTTACTGGAGGGTACTGAGAGTTACTGGAAGTTACTGGGGGGGACTTAGGGGGTACTGGGAGTTACTGGGGGGGTGTTGGGGGGTACTGGGAGGGACTGGGGGGGTGTTAGGGGGTACTGGGAGTTACTGGGAGTTACAGGGGGGCCTTAGGGGGTACTGGGAGTTACTGGGGGGTACTGAGAGTTACTGGAAGTTACTGGGGGTTGTTAGGGGGTACTGGGAGTTACTGGGGGGGTGTTAGGGGGTACTGGGAGTTACTGGGAGTTACTGGGGGGGCGTTAGGGGGTACTGGGAGTTACTGGGGGGTACTGAGAGTTACTGGAAGTTACTGGGGGTTGTTAGGGGGTACTGGGAGTTACTGGGGGGGTACTGGGAGTTACTGGGGGGCTATAAGGGGGTTACTGGGAGGGACTGGGGGGGTGTTAGGGGGTACTGGGAGTTACTGGGGGGTAATGGGGGGGCGTTAGGGGGTTACTGGGAGTTACTGGGGGGGCGTTGGGGGTACTGGGAGGGACTGGGGGGGTGTTAGGGGGTTACTGGGAGTTACTGGGGGGGCGTTGGGGGGTACTGGGAGTTGCTGGGGGGGGTGTTAGGGGGTACTGGGAGTTACTGGGAGTTGCTGGGGGGGTACTGGGAGTTACTGGGGGGCTATAAGGGGGTTACTGGGAGGGACTGGGGGGGTGTTAGGGGGTACTGGGAGTTACTGGGAGGGTGTTAGGGGGTACTGGGAGTTACTGGGAGTTACTGGGGGGGACTTAGGGGGTACTGGGAGTTACTGGGGGAGTGTTAGGGGGTACTGGGAGTTACTGGGAGTTACTGGGGGGGCGTTAGGGGGTACTGGGAGTTACTGGGGGGTAATGGGGGGGCGTTAGGGGGTACTGGGAGTTACTGGGGGGGCGTTGGGGGGTACTGGGAGGGACTGGGGGGCTGTTAGGGGGTTACTGGGAGTTACTGGGGGGGTACTGGGAGTTCCTAGGGGGTTCTTAGGGGTCCCTGGGAAGGTGCTGCGAGAGTACTGGGATGTACTGGTGGGCACTGGGAGGTCCCCGGGGGGCTACTGGCACGTGCTGGTTCCTCTCACCCCCCGCTCGGGCCCCTTCGGGCGGGTTCGGCCCCGATCGGAAACACTCGGGTCCCTTCCGGTCCCTTCGGGCCCGTTCGGAAACACTCGGGTCCCTTCGGGTCCCTTCGGCTCCGCTCGGCCCCGTTCGGTCCCGTTCGGAAACACTCGGGTCCCTTCGCGTCCCTTCGGGTCCTTTCGGGTCGTTCGGAAACACTCGGGTCCCTTCGGGTCCCTTCGGAAACACTCGGGTCCCTTCGGAAACACTGGGGTCCCTTCGGGTCCCTTCGGAAACACTCGGGTCCCTTCGGGTCCCTTCGGCCCCGCTCGGCCCCGTTCGGGCGTTTCCGCCGCCGCTCGGCCCCGCCGTGTCCCGGCCCCGGGAGCTGCAGGGGGGGGAGAGGGAGGGGAGGGGGGAGGGGAGGGGGGTGTCACCTTTTGGGGTCCCCACGGGACCCCCCCAGCCCGGCCACGGGGCCCGGGGCCACAGAGACCCCCAGGAGCCCCGGTACCCCCAGTATCTCCCAGTATCTCCCAGTCCCCCCAGTACCCCCCAGTATCCCCCAGTATCCCCAGTATCCCCAGTATGTCCCAGTATCCCCAGTATCCCTCAGTACCCCCCAGTCCCCCCAGTATCCCCCAGTATCCCCAGTACCCCTAGTATCCCCAGTACCCCCCAGTATCTCCCAGTATCCCCAGTATCCCCAGTATCCCCAGTATCCCCAGTACCCCTAGTATCCCCAGTACCCCCCAGTATCTCCCAGTATCCCCAGTATCTCCCAGTATCCCCAGTATCCCCAGTACCCCCAGTATCCCCCAGTATCTCCCAGTCCCCCCAGTACCCCCCAGTATCCCCCAGTATCCCCAGTATCCCCAGTATCCTCATTATCTCCCAGTATCCCCAGTATCCCCAGTATCCCCATTATGTCCCAGTATCCCCAGTATCCCCCAGTACCCCCCAGTCCCCCCAGTATCCCCCAGTATCCCCAGTACCCCTAGTATCCCCAGTACCCCCCCAGTATCTCCCAGTATCCCCAGTATCCCCAGTATCCCCCAGTATCCCCAGTACCCCTAGTATCCCCAGTACCCCCCCAGTATCTCCCAGTATCCCCAGTATCCCCAGTCCCCCCAGTATCTCCCAGTATCCCCAGTATCCCCAGTATCCCCCAGTATCCCCAGTACCCCCCCAGTATCTCCCAGTATCCCCAGTATCCCCAGTATCCCCAGTATCTCCCAGTATCCCCAGTATCCCCCAGTATCTCCCAGTCCCCCCAGTATCCCCCAGTATCCCCCAGTATCCCCAGTATCCGCAGTATCCCCCAGTATCCCCAGTATCCCCAGTATCCCCAGTATCTCCCAGTATCCCCCAGTATCTCCCAGTCCCCCCAGTATCCCCCAGTATCCCCAGTATCCCCAGTATCCCCAGTATCTCCCAGTATCCCCAGTATCCCCAGTATCCCCCAGTATCCCCAATACCTCCAGTGTCCCCCAGTATCCCCAGTATCCCCAGTATCTCCCAATCCCCCCAGTATCCCCCAGTATCCCCCAGTCCCCCCAGTATCCCCAGTATCCCCAGTACCCCCCAGTATCTCCCAGTATCCCCCAGTATCCCCAGCACCCCAGTATCCCCCAGTCCCCCCAGTACCCCCCAGTATCCCCAGTATCCCCAGTCCCCCCAGTATCCCCAGTATCCCCAGTACCCCCCAGTATCCCCCAGTATCCCCAGTACCCCAGTACCCCCCAGTATCCCCCAGTATCCCCAGTATCCCCAGTATCCCCCAGTACCCCCAGTATCCCCAGTATCCCCAGTACCCCCCAGTCCCCCCAGTATCTCCCAGTATCCCCACTATCCCCCAGTCCCCCCAGTCCCCCCAGTATCTCCCAGTATCCCCCAGTCCCCCCAGTCCCCCCAGTATCTCCCAGTATCCCCCAGTACCCCCCCAGTATCTCCCAGTATCCCCAGTATCCCCAGTATCCCCCAGTATCCCCAGTACCCCTAGTATCCCCAGTCCCCCCAGTACCCCCCAGTATCTCCCAGTATCCCCCAGTATCCCCAGTACCCCTAGTATCCCCAGTACCCCCCCAGTATCTCCCAGTATCTCCCAGTATCCCCACTATCCCCCAGTCCCCCCAGTACCCCCCAGTATCTCCCAGTATCCCCCCAGTCCCCCCAGCCCCTCCCCCCGCCGCTGTCCGCGGTGCTGAACTGGGAGGGGGGAGGGGCGCGCCGGGTTCCCACGGGGGGGGATGGGATTGGAGGGGGGGGGTGACCCCTCCCCCCCCCCAAACCCACCCCTCCCCCCCCCAGTATCCGGAGGGTCCCGGGGCGGCCCCGCGTCCAACTGGTGCAACTGGTGCGACTGGTGCAACTGGTGCGACTGGTGCGAGGGGGTTTGGGGGGGTCCGGGGGGGTTTTGGGGGGTTTTGGGGAGTTTTGGGGGGTCTGGGGGGGTCTCGGGGGGTTTTGGGGGGTTTTGGGGAGTTTTGGGGGGTCTGGGGGGTCTCGGGGAGTTTTGGGGGGTCCCTGGGGGGGGGCCTGGGGGGGGTTTGGGGGGGGTCTGGGTCTGCCTCCACAGCAGGTGGGCCCCCCAAAACCCCGCACCCCAACCCCCCCCCCCCCAGCACCCCAAAACCAACCCTGGGACCCCTAAACCCCCCCAGCACCCCAATCCCCCCCGAGACCCCCCAAAACCCCACTCGGGACCCCCCAAAACCCCCAAGACCCCCCAAAACCAACCCTGGGACCCCCCAGACCTTCTCCAAGACTCCAAGGGGACCCCAAAACCCACCCAGGACCCCCCAAAACCTTCTCCAGGAACACCCAGGCACCCCAAAACCCACCAGGACCCCCAAGGGACCCCAAAACCTCTTCCAGCACCCCCAAACCCACCCAGGACCCCCCAGGCACCCCAAAACCCAACCTGGCACCCCCAAAACCCACCCAGGACCCCCCAAAACCTCCAAGACCACCCATGAACCCCAAAACGCACCAGGACCCCCGAAAACCCAGCCAGGACCCCCAAGGGACCCCAAAACCTCTTCCAGCACCCCCAAACCCACCCAGGATCCCCCAGGCACCCCAAAACCCAACCTGGCACCCCCAAAACCCAACCAGGACCCCCCAAAACCTCCAGGACCACCCGGGGACCCCCAAAACTCTTCCAGCACCCCAAAACCTTCTCCAGGACCCCCCAGGCACCCCAAAACCCAACCTGGCACCTCCAAGGGCACCCCAAAACCCAACAGGACCCCCCAAAACCCAGCCAGGCCCCCCCAGGCACCCCAAAACCCAACCTGGCACCCCCAAAACCCAACCTGGACCCCCCCCAAACTTCCAGAACCACCCAGGACACCCCAAAACCCCCCAGGACCCCCCAAAACCTCCAGGACCCCCCAGGCACCCCAAAACCCAACCTGGCACCTCCAAGGGCACCCCAAAACCCAACAGGACCCCCCAAAACCCAGCCAGGACCCCCCAGGCACCCCAAAACCCAACCTGGACCCCCCCCAAAACTTCCAGAACCACCCAGGACACCCCAAAACCCCCCAGGACCCCCCAAAACCTCCAGGACCCCCCAGGCACCCCAAAACCCAACCTGGCACCCCCAAAACCCACCAGGACCCCCCAAAACCTCCAGGCCCCCCCCAGGGACCCCCAACCCCCCATCTCAGGACCCCCAAACTTTTCGGGGTCCCCCCCCGACACCCCAAATTTCCCGGAGGGTACAACCTCCGCCTGGTGCGTACCCCAAAATTTGGGGGGGGGGGGGGGTCCCCTCCCGCCCCCAGACCCTCCTGCACCCCCAAATCCCGCTTCTCTGGGGTCTCTGAGACTTTTTTGGGGGGGGGGCACCCCAAATTTGGGGGCTCCCCCAGTTGACATTTTGGGGGTCCCCTGCTTCTGACCCCCCCCCGAACCCCCATTTTGGGGGTCCCCTCATTCCTCCCCCCCCCCAAACCCCCATTTTGGGGGTCCCCCCCACCCCCCAACATTTTGGGGACCCCCCTGCCCCCCAATTTTGGGGTCCCCCTTTCCATTGCCCCCCCATCTTCTGCCCCCCCCCTTTACCCCCCCCCCTAATTTTGGGGGTCCCCCCAATTTTGGGGTCCCCCCACCCCTTTTAACCCCCTCCCCATCTTCTGCCCCCCCTCTTTACCCCTAATTTTGGGGGGTCAACCCCTAATTTTGGGGGTCGAGCCCTAATTTTCTGGGTGGGGTCACCCCCTAATTTTTTTTGGGGGGGGGTCCCTTTCTAATTTTGGGGTGGGCTGGGGGGTGTTTTGGGGGGGACTGGGGGTATTTGGGGGGGCTGAGGGGGCTTTTGGGGGGGGTTGGGGGGGTTTGGGTGCATTTTGGGGGGGCTGGGGGGATTATTGGGGGGCTGGGGAGTGTTTTGGGGGGGACTGGGGGTATTTTGGGGGGCTGGGGGGGCTATTGGGGGGCTTTGGGGTATTTGGGGGGGCTGGGGGATTTTTTGGGGGGGTTGGGGGGTATTTTGGGGTGCTGGGGGGTTAGTGGGGGGGTTGGGGGATGTTTTGGGGGGCTGGGGGGCATCGATGGGGTTTGGGGGGTCCCGGTTGGGTTTTGGGGTCCCCCCCCCCAGCTGTGGGTGCCCCCCCCAGGTCTATAGGGTGTCTATGGGGGGGGTATGGGGTGTCGATGGGGTGTCGATGGGGTTCATTGGGTGTCGATGGGTTTTGTTGGGTGTCGATGGGGTTCGTTGGGTGTTTGGGGGGTTTGGGGGGGTCCCGGTTGAGTTTTGGGGTCCCCCCCCCAGCTGTGGGTGCCCCCCCCAGGTCTTTAGGGTGTCTATGGGGGGGGGTATGGGGGGTCTATGGGGTGTCGATGGGGAGTCGATGGCGTTCGTTGGGTGTCTACGATGGGTTTTGTTGGGTGTCGATGGGGTTCGTTGGGTGTTTGTGGGGTTCGTTGGGTGTTTATGGGATTTGGGGGGTCCCGGTTGGGTTTTGGGGTCCCCCCCCCAGCTGTGGGTGCCCCCACCCACCCCACCCCAGGGCTGTGGGTGCTGAGCCGGGCGCTGGGCTCCAACCCCGCATCCCGCAGCCGCCTCCAGCACCGCGACCCCAACCGCAACCCCGGGCTGCGGGACCCCGACGGCGCCGTAGGGAGGGGCCGGGGGGGCTGGGGGGGGGCTATGGGGCAGGAGGGGGGGCTGGGGGGGGGCATTGGGGGGCTGGGGGTTATTTGGGGGCTGGGGGGGTCACTGGGGTGCAATGGGGCTGGGTGGGGGGCAATGGGGTGACCTGGGGGGCTGTAGGGTCATTGGGGTGCTATGGGGCTGGGGGAGGTCTATGGGGCTGGGTGGGGGTCTATGGGGCAGGATGGGGGGCTGGGGGTGTCTATGGGGGTCACTGGGTGCCTGTGGGGCTGGTCGGGGGTCTATGGGGCAGGAGGGGGGGCTGGGGGTCATTGGGGTGCTATGGGGCTGGGTGCGGGGTCTATAGGGTCATTGGGGTTCTATGGGGCAGGAGGGGGGTCTATGGGGCAGGATGGGGGGCTGGGGGGGTCATTGGGGGGATTGGGGGTCACTGGGGGGCTGGGGGGGTCACTGGAGTGCAATGGGGCTGGGTGGGGGGCTGTAGGGTCATGGGGGTGCTATGGGGCTGGGGGGGTTCTATGGGGCAGGAGGGGGTCTATGGGGCTGGGTGGGGGTCTATGGGGCAGGAGGGGGGGCTGGGGGTGTCTATGGGGGTCACTGGGTGCCGGTGGGAGTGGTCGGGGGTCTATGGGGCAGTAAGGGTGCTATGGGGCAGGCTGTGTGGGGCGCAGTGGGGTCAGCCCCCCCCCCCCCCCCCAGGGTGTCTCCTCCTCCTTGGCCAAACCCAACGCCCTCCTGCACCTCGACTTGGCCTCCACCGACTGCGCCCTCGACGCGGGGAGGGGCCCGGGGGGGGCGTGGCGAGGAGATGTGGGGCTGGGGACCCGCCGTGGGGCAGCCGTGGGGCCGACCGTGCCCCCCTCCTCCACCCCCCCCAGCTTTTCGGGGCGCCGCTCCACGGCTGCTGCCCGCGACTCAATTACCTCAACGTGGCCGGGAACACCTTCTCCCACCGGTGAGCTTCTGCCCCACAAGTTGGGGGGCTCCAGCCCCACGGCCGGAGGGTGCCCGTGGGGTGGGGAGGGGGAGGGGGCGGTTTTGGGGGGGGTCGAGGACTCCGTTGGACCGTCGCGGACCCCGTTGGGTGGTTGAAGACGCCGTTGGGTGGTCGAGGACCCCGTTGGGTGGTCCAGAACCCCGTTGGATGATTGAGCGCTCCGTTGACGGTTGGAGCACCCCATTGGCCAGTCAGGAGGTCTGTTGGGTGATCCGGACCGTCATTGGGTGGTTGAGCAGCCCATCGAGTGTCAGAGCACCCCATTGGTTGGTCAAGAACCCCATTGGTTAGTCAAGGATCCCGTTGGGTGGTCAAGGATCCCGTTGGTTGGTCAAGGATCCTGTTGGGTGGTCCAGAACCCCATTGGATGATTGAGCGCTCCGTTGACTGTTGGAGCATCCCATTGGCCAGTCGGGAGCTCTGTTGGGTGATCCGGACCGTCATTGGGTGGTTGAGCAGCCCATCGAGTGTCAGAGCACCCCATTGGTTGGTCAAGAACCCCATTGGTTAGTCAAGGATCCTGTTGGGTGGTCAAGGATCCCGTTGGGTGGTCAAGGACCCCGTTGGATGATTGAGCGCTCCATTGACTATTGGAGCACCCCATTGGCCAGTCGGGAGCTCTGTTGGGTGATCCGGACCGTCATTGGGTGGTTGAGCAGCCCATTGAGCATCGGAGCACCCCATTGGTTGGTCGAAGACCTCATTGGTTGGTCAAGGATCCCGTTGGTTGGTCGAGGACCCCGTTGGGTGGTCAAGGACCCCGTTGGATGATTGAGCGTTCCGTTGACGGTTGGAGCACCCCATTGGCCAGTCAGGAGGTCTGTTGGGTGATCCGGACCGTCATTGGGTGGTTGAGCAGCCCATCGAGTGTCAGAGCACCCCATTGGTTGGTCAAGAACCCCATTGGTTAGTCAAGGATCCCGTTGGGTGGTCAAGGATCCCGTTGGGTGGTCAAGGATCCCGTTGGGTGGTCCAGAACCCCGTTGGATGATTGAGCGCTCCGTTGACTGTTGGAGCATCCCATTGGCCAGTCGGGAGGTCTGCTGGGCGATCTGGACCGTCATTGGGCGGTTGAGCAGCCCGTTGAGCGTCGGAGCACCCCATTGGGTAGCGGAGCGCCCCGTTGGGTCGTCAAGGACCCCGTCAGGCGGTCAAGAACTCCGTTGGGCATTCGAGGCCCGCCCCCTCTCCCCGTTGGGTTTTGGACCGTCCTGTTGGCCGCAGGGTGGGTGTGGCTGAGGTAGCCCCACCCCCCAGGAAGGCCCGGGAGACCCCGCCCACCCTACGGCAGTTCTTCTGCAGCGCCTTCGCCCCGGCCCACGTCAGCCTGGCCGGGGTGCGGGTGCCCCCGGACGCCCTCAGGTAAGTCCCACCCCCCTTGGGGCGGGGCCCCACACCTTATAAGGAGAAAGAGGCGTGGCCTGGTGGGAAGACCCCGCCCATTCCCGCCCATAACCCCACCCTCCCCAGGTCTCTCTTCCAGGGCTTGGCCGCCAACACCCACCTGAGCGACCTCCACTTGGACCTGAGTGGCTGTGAGGTGGGGCGGGGAGGGGCGGGGTCTCAAAGGGGGAGGGGCTTCTCCCGGGGGGGGGAGCTCCGCCCACCCCCTCGCCCTGCGGCCATCTTTCCAGCTCCGCTCGCCGGGGGCCCGGGTGCTGCGGGAACTGCTGGGGGGGGGTCAGCGCCGTGGGCAGCCTGGACCTCTCCGACAACGGTGAGGTGGGCTCCTCCCACTGCGTGGGGGTTGCGGGCGGGGCCTGGGACCCCACCCACCACCTGACCCCTCCCATTGGTCCCTTTCTTGCCTCCGCCTGCAGGTTTCGACGCCGATTTGCTGACGCTGGTGCCGGTGCTGGGGAGGAACAAGGCTCTGAAGTAGCTTTGGCTGGGCAAGAACTTCAACGTCAAGGCCCGCTGGGTTGGGTTGAGTCCGAGGAGGCCCGCCGAGATGCCGGTGGCCAAAGTTGTGTCCGTGGAGGCCCACCTAGACCATAATGGCCAAGGTTGAGTCCATGGAGGTCCACCAAGATGCCAGTGGCCAAGGTTGAGTCCATGGAGGCCCGCCAAGATGCCGGTGGCCAAGGTTGTGTCCATGGAAGCCCACCAAGACCCCAGATGGCCAAGATTGTGTCCATGGAAGTCCACTAACATGCCAACGGCCAAGATTGTGTCCATGGAGGTCCACCAAGATGCCGGTCGCCAAGGTCGTATCCATGGAGGTCCAAGAAGACCCCAATGGCCAAGGTTGTGTCCATGGAGGCCCACCAAGATGCCGGTGGCCAAGATTGTGTCCATGGAGGCCCACCTAGACCCCAATGGCCAAGGTTGTGTCCATGGAGGCCCACCAAGATGCCGGTGGCCAAGATTGTGTCCATGGAGGCCCACCTAGACCCCAATGGCCAAGGTTGTGTCCATGGAGGTCCACCAAGATGCCGGTCACCAAGGTTGTGTCCATGGAGGTCCAGCAAGACCCCAGATGGCCAAGATTGTGTCCATGGAAGTCCACTAACATGCCAACGGCCAAGATTGTGTCCATGGAGGTCCACCAAGATGCCGGTGGCCAAGGTCGTGTCCATGGAAGCCCACCTAGACCCCAATGGCCAAGGTCGTGTCCATGGAAGCCCACCAAGATGCCGGGTGGCCAAGGTCGTGTCCATGGAAGCCCACCTAGCCCCCAATGGCCAAGGTCGAGTCCATGGAAGCCCACCAAGATGCCGGTGGCCAAGGTCGTGTCCATGGAAGCCCACCTAGCCCCCAATGGCCAAGGTCGTGTCCATGGAAGCCCACCTAGCCCCCAATGGCCAAGGTCGAGTCCATGGAAGCCCACCAAGATGCCGGTGGCCAAGGTCGTGTCCATGGAAGCCCACCGAGCCCCCCGGGCAGGTCTCCGAATGAGGGGTCCCCCTCTTTCCCCCCCCCAGGACGCTGGAGGAGATCCTCCAGAACCTGCTCCAGATGCTCCGGGAGGAGGACTGCGTGAGTGGCCCCCAGGGGACGGCGGGATGTCCCCTCCGCGGGGTCGCCCAGGTCCCGTGGCACCTCGTGTCCGACCCCGCCCCTTCCCACAAGTCCCTGCAGTCGCTGTCGGTGGCCGACTCTCGCCTAAAAGCCCGGACCAGCATCTCGGTGAACGCCAAGCCAAGGTGGACCTCAGCGGGAACCTGATGGAGGACGTGGGCGCCAAGGTGTTGGCCAAGGCCCTGCAGATCAACAGCACCCTTCAGGTGGGTGGGGGTGGGGGACCTCGGCGGGGCGTCCCACCCCACCCCACCCCACCCCGTCCCCGCCCTCACCCACCGTCTCCACGGCAGGAGCCTCACCTGGGACAGGAACAACACGACGGCAGTTGGCTTCCAGGACACCGCCCGCGCCATGCAGAGGTGGGTGGGGTGGGAGGAGACGGCGGGCGGGACCTTCTTCCGAAGCCACCGGGCGGGTGGGATGGATCTAGACCGGCCAACCGGATCTAGACCAGGTGACCGCTGGATCTAGACCGTCACGCAGATCGAGGCGGGCCAACTGGATCTCCAGAGAGGTCAGCTGGGTCTTGGACCTCCCTGACGGTTCTAGGCCGGGCAACTGGATGGAGACGTGGCCTCCTGGTCTAGATAGGTCAATTGGATGGAGGTGGGACGACCAGCTCGGGGTCAGCTGACCTGGTCCAGGCTGGTCAACTTGTTCCTGACCTGCCGACTGGTTCTGGATGGGTCGACCAGTTCTAGGTGGGCCATCTGGGGGTGTGGGGACCCGCCAGTTGGTTCTAGACTGGGCAACCACCCATAGACCAGTCAATCCGTTTAAGAAAAGTTCGTGGGCTCCTGACCGGTCAACTGGTTCTAGACTGGGCAACCACCCATAGACCAACCAACCCCTTCCCCTCAAGTCAATGGGTTCCCAACTGGTCAACTGGTTCTAGAACAAGCGACCCCCTCTAGACCAGCCAACCCTGAACTGGCAGCCTCCAGCCCTGCCCGCTGCCTCGCGGCCCCGCCCCCAGGCCCATAGCCCCGCCCCCGGCTACTGGCCCCGCCCCCATGCTTGCAGCCCCACCTGCCTTTTACATGGCCCTGCCCACAGAGCCCTAGCCCCTCCCACTCCTTCACAGCCCCACCCCCAGCTGCCTTAGCTCCACCCCCCTCCGCCTCCTTTCCCCCCCCCCCCGGGAGGGGGCGTGGCCTCTTCTTAAAGCCCCAGCGCTCCCCTTGTCCAGCAGTCCCGGGCGCCGGGGGGGCGCAGGCGGAGGCGGGGGGGGCCCCCCCTTGGACGAGGGGCTGGAGGAGTTCGACACCCGCAGGGTCCTGCCCCGGTGAGGGGGGGGATTGGGGGTCCTGGGGGGGGAATTGGGGGTGCTGGGGGGGGAATTGGGGGTTTGGGGGGGGGAATTGGGGGTCTTGAGGGGGGAAATTGGGGGTCCTGGGGGGAATTGGGGGGTTTGGGGGGGGAATTGGGGGTCCTTGGGGGGAATTGGGGGTCCTTGGGGGGGAAATTGGGGGTCCTGGGGGGGACTTGGGGGATTTGGGGGGGGGGGAATTGGGGGTCTTTGGGGGGATTTGGGGGTGCTGGGGGGGCAACTGGGGGTACTGGGGGGGAATTGGGGGTCTTGAGGGGGGAATTGGGGGTCCTGGGGGGGGAATTGGAGGGGAATTGAGGACTTGGGAGGGGAAATTGGGGGTCCTGAGGGGGAATTGGGGGGTTTGGGGGGGGGAATTGGGGGTCCTTGGGGGGAATTGGGGACTTGGGGGGGGGGGAAATTGGGGGTCCTGGGGGGGGAATTGGGGGTCCTGGGGGGGCAACTGGGGGTGCTGGGGGGAATTGGGGGGCTTGTGGGGGGAAATTGGGGTCCTGGGGGGGAATTGAGGGTGTTTGGGGGGCAACTGGGGGTCCTGGTGGGGAATTGGGGGTCCTGGGGGGAACTTGGGGGGTTTGGGGGGGAGGAATTGGGGGTCCTTGGGGGGACTTGGGGACTTGGGGGGGGAAATTAGGGGTCCTGGGGGGGAATTGGGGGTCCTCGGGGAGAAATTGGGGGTCCTGGGGGGGCAACTGGGGGTACTGGGGGGGAATTGGGGGTCTTGAGGGGGGAATTGGGGGTCCTGGGGGGGGAATTGAGGGTGTTGGGGGGGCAACTGGGGGTCCTGGGGGGGAATTGGGGGGCTTGTGGGGGAAATTGGGGGTCCTGGGGGGGAATTGAGGGTGTTGGGGGGGCAACTGGGGGTCCTGGTGGGGAATTGGGGGTCCTGGGGGGGCAACTGGGGGTCTCGAGGGGAGAATTGGGGGTCCTGGGGAGAAATTGGGGGTCCTGGGTGGGGAATTAAAGTTCTAGGGGGCAAATGGGGGCTGGGGGGCAACTGGGGGGGGCAATTAGGGGCTGGGGGGGTAACTGGGGTGCTGGGGGTCACCCCCCCAGGCCGCCCCCTCCCCCCGTGCCCCCCCTGCCCCCTCAGCGTCGCCGGGGCCCCCCCCGCAACCAGCAGGACCCGCAGCCCCCCGGGGAGCCGGACCCCAGCCAGCACCCCGGTGTGGGGTGGGGCAACTGGGACCTACTGGGGGGCTGCTGGGGGGCAACTGGGGGGGGGGGGGGGCTGCTGGGGCAAGTGGGAGACCGGGGAGGCTACTGGGAGCAACTGGGGGGGCACTGGGAGGGACTGGGGGCAACTGGGGGGGAACTGGGGGGGAACTGGGAGGGACTGGGGAGCTCCTGGGGGGGAACTGGGAGGCTACTGGGAGGGATTGGGGGCAACTGGGAGGAACTGGGGGGCTCCTGGGGGAGGGGGATTCAAGAGGTGAGGGCTTGGCCCCCCCCCCCGCCCATTTCACCCAGGGGGCGTGGCTAAAGAGGCAGGGGCGTGGCTTGGCGCAGTGGGGGTGTGGCTTGGTGAGGCCACGCCCTCTCTTAACCCCTCCCACCCCAGGAGGAGGGCTGGAGCCCAGGCTCTGAGGAGGCGGGTGAGTCCCCCTTCCCCCCCCCCCCCCCCCAAAAAAAACCCCCCACCGTGGGGCCGTGACCCCCCTCACGGGGGTGGGGGGGTTCCCCTGAGCCCCCCCCAGCCCCACCGCCCCCAAAAAAACCCTTTTTCTCCCCAAAACCACCCCCTAAAACTGCCCCCCCCCCCCCCCCGCAGCTCCCCCAAGCACCGACAGCCCCAGGGTGGTGGAGGGGGCGGGGCTTCCCTATCCGCAGGCCCCGCCCCCGCATGTGAGTGGGCGGGGCGAGGCGGCGGGCACTGCCCCGCCCACCCCGTAGAGGGGAAGGCGTGATGGGGCGGGGCTAGGTGCAAAAGCCCCGCCCCCTCATGTCACATGGCATCTCCAGGCCCTGCCCACTTCGGGGGCGTGGCCAGCAGAACAGCAAAGCCCCGGCGGTGGGGAAGGGGGCGTGGCCACCCTGGAGGCTCCGCCCACTGCTCCTAAGGTGGGTCTCCTCCTTCAGGGCATGCTGGGATAGTGGGGGAGGGGGAAAGCAGGTGGCATTATGGGATGCTGGAGGACTTTGCAGGGTCCTGCAAGGCATCATGGGATGCCGGAGGAGTTGAGGGGGGGGGGGCGGGCATACACCCCCCCCTCCGTTCCCTGTTCGCTCCAGGCCAATAAACAATTAAACAACGGAGCTTGTTAATGGCGTCCGTGAGGGGGAGAAGGGTCCCTTTAAGGCTGGCTCCGCCCACCTCCCCGCCCCCTTCCGC
This sequence comes from Astur gentilis, assembly GCF_929443795.1. NCBI lineage: Eukaryota > Metazoa > Chordata > Aves > Accipitriformes > Accipitridae > Astur > Astur gentilis. Next base: position 37,756 of record NW_026060998.1, read on the forward strand.
CGTCGCCACGCCCCCTCAGCCGCCTCCCACCCGCCGCGCGTTTACAAGCTGGCTCCGCCCCTTTCGGCCGTGGCTCCGCCCCCTGCCGCGGTCTTCTCCGCCCTCTCAGTCTCCTCGCTGCTTTCAACGGTGGCTCCGCCCCCCTCAGCCTTCCCGCCCTTTTTAACGGCCGTTTTCCCTCATGTTTCCCGCCCTTTTTAACGGCCGTTTCCCCTCAGGATTCCTGCCCATTTTTACAGCCATTTCCCCTCAGGCTTCCCACCCTTTCTAAAGGCCGTTTCCTCTCAGGTTTCCCTCCCTTTCTAAGGGCTCTTTCCCCTCAGGTTTCCTACCTTTTCTAATGTCCGTTTCCCCTCAGGCTTCCCACCCTTTCTAACATCCGTTTCCCCTCATGTTTCCCGCCCTTTTTAACGGCCGTTTCCCCTCAGGATTCCTGCCCATTTTTACAGCCATTTCCCCTCAGGCTTCCCACCCTTTTTAACGGCTGTTTCCTCTCAGGTTTCCCTCCCTTTCTAACATCCGTTTCCCCTCAGGCTTCC
>NW_026060999.1:0-19615 GCF_929443795.1 Astur gentilis
ATTAACTGCCCCCTGGGGGGGGGTATTTACCCTCCTCCCCATTTATAGATTTTTACCCCCCCTTCCCATATACCCACCCCCTCTAGAGATATACCCCCCATTTACCCTCCCCCCAAGTGTTTACCCCCCCCCAGGGGGGTATTTATGCCCCCCCCTGGATATTCCCCCCCCCCCCCGAGGCATTTAACCCCCCCAGGGGCATTTATTCACCCCCCCAGGGGCATTTCTCTCCCCCCCAGGGGCATTTATTCACCCCCCCAGGGGCATTTACCCACCCCCAGAGCACATAAACACTGGGTGGGGGGGTATTTACCCCTATAGGGGAGTATTTACCCCCCCTGGGGGGTATTTACCCCTTCTCCCCCCCCCAGGACTCTTTTACCCCCCCCCCCCCCCCCAGCAGCCTATCCCCCCCCTCCAGGGGCATTTTCCACCCTTCAAAGGGTATTTCTGCCCCCCCTAAGGGGGTATTTATCCCACCGGGGGGTATTTCTGCCCCCCCCGGGGGTATTTGCCCCCCCCCCGGGGGGGTATTTTACCCACCTCGGGGTAGACACCGATGAGGCTCTGGGCTTTGGTGTAAAATTCTTCCTTGAGGGAGATGACGATGGCCTGGAAGTTGGCGGCCGATTGCTCCTTGATGTAGTTGGCCACCTGCGGGTACCCCCAAAATGGGTCAGGGGACCCCCAAAATGGGATGGGGACCCCCAAAATGGGCCAGGGGACCCCCAAAATGGGATGGAAAGGTGCCAAAACCCCACCCTGGGGCACCAAAAATCAACCCATCGAGGGCAAAAGTGGGGCTGGGGGAGGTCGAACACCCCCAAAATGGATGTGGGGAGCCCCCAAATGAACCCAGGGACCCCCAAAATGGGGCAGGGGATCCCCAAAATGGGGTAGGGGACCCCTAAAACACCCCAAGGCTGCAACCTGAGGCTCTAAAAACGGACCCTGGAACCCCAAATTCCCCCTGTTGACCCCCAGAATAGACACCGGGACCCCAAAACTGTACCCAGGGAACCCCAAGCCCCCCCAGTGACCCCCAAAATGGACACAGGCACCTCAAAACAGCACCCAGGGACCCCCAACTCCCCCCAATGACCCCCAAAATGGACCCAAGGGCTCCAAACCCCCCCAGTGACCCCAAAAATGGAGCTGAGAACCCCAAAATGGGGCGTGGAGACTAAAAACAGACCCAGGGTCCCCAAAACACCCCCAGAGGCCCCAAAAATGGACCCAGAGAACCCAAAACCACCTCTGTGAACCCCAAAACCACCCCCCCAAACCCCATGAGACCCCCCCAAAACCCACTGAACCCTCAAAGACTGGGCAGCTGGAAAGAGCCGCCCCCCCCAAATCCCCCCTGACCCCCCCCAGGGGCACCTCAAAACTGCCCCGTCCCCTGTGACCTGCCCCCACAAACTCCTTGGGGGGGGGGTGTCCCCCCTCCAAACCCCCTTCTGGGACCCCCCCAAAGTCCCAGGGCCCCCCAACCCCCTGGGAGCCCCCCCCAAAATCCCTGAGATCCCCCAAAATCCCAGAGTGGGGTCCCCAAAATACCAGATACGCTCCCTAAAATCCCTGAGGGCCCCTCCAAAATCCTAGGAGAACCCTCCAAAATCCCTGGGGGTCCCCCAAAATCCCTGGGGGGGGTCCCCCAAAATCCCAGGGAGGGAGTGGGGGGGGGGGGGGTGTGCCCAAAACCTCACCTTCCCGATGTTGGTGTTGTCCAGCGCCGCGTCGATCTCATCCAGCACGAAAAACGGGGCTGGTTTATAGCTGAGAGGGGTGGATACAAAAAATGGGGGCGAGACCCCCAACAAGGGGTTCGGGGGGGGATGCCAGGAAAGGGGGGGACCCCAGAAAAGTGTGGGGGGGGACCCCACCTGTGGATGGCGAAGAGGAGAGCGAGGGCGGCCACCGTCTTCTCGCCCCCCGAGAGATTGTCCATGGGGCGGAATCGTTTGCCGGGGGCCACGCAGTTGTAGTTGATGCCGTCCAAGTAGGGCTCCTCGGGGTTTTCGGGGCCCAGGAAGGCCTGGGGGGGGGACGGGGACAAATGGGGGGGGGTACGTGGGGGACAACGGGGACGTTGGGGACATGGGGACGGTCCTACGGGGTCCCCCCCTCATCCTGCGGGGATGGGACACGGACTTTCCCCCTGTGGAAATAGGGGGTGCGAGGGGCTGGGGGGGGGGGTGGTGCTGGGGGTGAGTGTGCAAGGCTGGGGTGAGCGTGCAAGGCTGGGGGGGCAATATAAGGCCCCGTGCAAAGTTTGGGGTGATGGTGTGAGGCTGGGGTGGCTGCAAGAGGAACCGCAGGAGGCTGGGGGTGAGCGTGCAAGGCTCCGTGCAAGGCCAGAGGTGAGCGTGCAAGGCTGGGGTGGCCATATAAGGCCCCGTGCAAGGCTAGGGGTGAGCGTGCAAGGCCCTGCGCAAGACTAAGAAGGATGGCGTGAGGCTGGGGTGGCTGTATAGTGTCCCGTGCAAGGCTGGGGATGAGCGTGCAAGGCCCCGTGCAAGGCTGAGGGTGATGGTGTGAGGCTGGGGTGGCTGCAAGAGGAACCGCAGGAGGCTGGGGGTGAGCGTGCAAGGGTGGGGTGGCCATATAGTGTCCCGTGCAAGGCTGGGGGTGAGCGTGCAAGACCTGGTGCGAGACCAAGGGTGACCACGCAAGGCTGGGGTGGCCGTGCAAAGTCTTGTACAAGGCTCAGAGTGAGCGTGCAAGGCCATGTGAAACCCTGTGCAAGGTCAGGGACGATCGTGCAAGGTCAGGGACGATCGTGCAAGACCTGCTGCGAGACCAGGGACGACCACGCAAGGCCACGACAACCGCCCAGGTCCGAGAGGAGCGGCCGTGCAAGACCCCGGCGTGAGATCGGGACGAGCGTGCGAGACCTCGTGCGAGGCCGGCGTCGCTCGTGCGAGGTACCTGGGCGCTGCTGTTGCGGGAAAGGGCCTTGTAGATCTCGTCGATGTTGGTGGCGACGGACTCGAAGCAGGCGTTGAAGCGGTCGAAGCGTTCCTTCTTCATCTGCTCGAAGGCTTGCTTCGCCTTCTTCGCCCGCTTGCGCGCCGCCGCGAACTCTGCGGGGGGGGGGGGGGACACGGACACAAAGATGGGGGGGGGGTCAGGGGACTTCCCTGGGGACACCCAGGAGATGTTGGGGACATCCCCCTGCCCGGCATCCCCGTGATACGTCTGGTGCCGCTCCCTTAAAATAGAGTTTGGGTCACGTCGTCCCGTGTCTGTGTCACCCGTGTCACCGTCCCACATCTCCCTGGTGGCCTCGTATCCCCCCCCCCACCTCCATGTCACCACGTTCTCCCTGGTGTCCCCACGTCACTGGTGTCCCCACGTCCCTCCTGTGTCTCCCCACATCCCTGGTGTCCGCGTGTTCCCATGTCTTCCTGGTGTCCCCACGTCCCTGTGTCTTCTAGGGGTCCCCACGTCCCCCTGTTTTCCCAGTGTCCCTACCTCTCCGGTGTCCCCATGTCCCTGTGCCTTCTTGGGGTCCCCATCCCCCTGGTGTCCCCATGTCCTTACGTCGCCCCGGTGTCCCTACATCTCTGGTGTCCCCCTGTCCTCCCCCCGCAATGTCCCTGTGTCTTCCCGGTATCCCCATGTCTTCCTGGTGTCCCTACGTCTTTCTGTTGTCCCCGTGTCCCCCTGTTTTCCTGCTGTCCCCATGTCTCTGCGTCTTCCCGGTGTCCCTGTGTCTCTGGCATCCACATGTCCCCATGTCCTCCTGTTTTCCCGGTGTCCCTGTATCCTTACGCCTTCCTGGTGTCCCCATGTCTCCCCAATGTCCCCACATCCCTGCGTTTTCCCAGTGTCCCTACATCTCTGACATCCGCGCATCCACATCCCCACGTCCTCCTGGTGTCCCCACATCCTCGCGTCTTCCTGCCATCCCTGCGTCTTCCCGGCGTCCCCGCATCCCTACATCTTCCTGCTATCCCTACGTCTCTGACGTCCCCACGTCCTCGTGTCTTCCCGGTGTCCCCTCGTCCCCGTGTCTTCCCGCTGCCCCTGCCGCATCCCCACCGTCCGAGGTCTCCTGGAACTTATCCCGGACGCTCTCCAGCTTTTCCATGGCTTTCATGTTGGGGGCGGCGATGCGCTGCAGGACGCTCTGCTGCTCCGTCAGGCGCTGCTGGAGCTGGTTCATCTCCTGCCGGATCTCCTCCTCCGCCTGCGCATCCTGGGGGGGCGGGGCCTCGTGTCAGGGGGAGGGGCGTGGGAGGGTGTGGCCTCGAAGAGGGCGGGGCCTCGAAGAGGGCGGGGGAACCCCAGGGTGGTGGCTCAGCTGGGTTGGCCCTTACGGGTATCTTAGGGAAAAGGGGCGTGGCCTCGGGGCAAGGGGGTGTGGTCGTGGGTGGGGTGTGGCCTCAGGTGAGGGGTGTGGCCTCGTGTGCTGGGGGTGGAGCTAGCGACAGGCCACACCCCCAGGGAGAGCTGCCTTGTGGGCAGTAAGGTCAGTGGGAAAGGTGGAAGGGGGGGGCGGGGCTTGATATGCTAATGAAAGGGGTGGGGGCTTGGGGAAGGGGTGGGGTTTAGTATGGGGCAGGGCCACTGGTTTATGGGGGTGGGGTGGTGGGAGGGGCCTTGGAAATGAGTGGGAGGAGTGTGGGGAAAGGGGTGGAGCTTTAAGGAGTGGGAGGGGGCCTGGAACAGGGGGAGGAGCCTGAAGGGAGTGGGAGGAGTCTGAAGGGAGTGGGAGGGGCCCCAGGGGAAGTGGGAGGGGCCCCAGGGGAAGTGGGAGGGGCCCCAGGGGAAGTGGGAGGGGCCCCAGGGGAAGTGGGAGGGGCCCCAGGGGAAGTGGGAGGGGCCCCAGGGGAAGTGGGAGGGGCCCCAGGGGAAGTGGGAGGGGCCCCAGGGGAAGTGGGAGGGGCCCCAGGGGAAGTGGGAGGGGGCCTGGAACAGTGGGAGGAGTCTAAAGGGACTGGGAGGGACCCTGGGGAGTGGGAGGGGCCCCAGGGGAGTGGGAGGGGCCCCAGGGGAGTGGGAGGGGCCCCAGGGGAGTGGGAGGGGCCCCAGGGGAGTGGGAGGGGCCCCAGGGGAGTGGGAGGGGCCAGCATTAAAGGGCCAGCACACCTTGAGCTCCTCGGGCAGGTCGCTGTAGTCGATCTCGATCAGGGCCTCCCGGGCGTAGAGGCTGGACGTGCGCTGGGAGCTGCTCACCGGCTCCTCCCCAGCCGGGCCGCCCTGGGATGGGGGGGGACAAGGGGGGGGGTCAGGGTGGTCCCCAAGCCCCCCGTGTCCCGTCCCCAGCCCCCCCCCCGCCCTCCTCCCGGTCCCCACCTCCTCCTGGCTGATATCGTCCATGGTGCCCTTGGAGAGGGGCAGCTTGATGTCCTGCATCTTGCAGGCCTGCAGCAGGTTGTGGCGGTCGCTGCGCTTCTGCTCCAGCTTCGTCTCGATGGCCGTCACCTCCTTCTGCAGGTGCGTCATCTCCCTGGGGGGTGGGTGGAGGGAGGGAGGGAGGGAGGCAGGCCCGGCTGGCCACGCCCACAAGCCCCGCCCACAGAGCCCAAGCCCCGCCCGTGCACCCCTAGACGCACCCACAGCCCCTTTAGATCCCTCTGCACCCCTTAGCCCCTCCCATGCCCATTAACCCCACCCACAAGCCCCCTTAGCCCCTCCCATGCCCCATTAGCCACACCCACAAGCCCCTTAACCCCTCCCATGCTGCCTTAGCGCCACCCATAGGCCCCCTAGCCCCTCCCATGGCCCATTAGCTCCTCCCATGTGCCCCCTAGCTCCACCCACAAGACTAGCCCTGCCCACATGCGCCACAGCTCCTCCCATCCACCCTAAGGCCACACCCTAGCCCCACCCACCAGCCTAGTAGCCCCACCCACATCCTTAAAGCCCTGCCTATCACCTGCCACTCATGCCAGCCCCACTAATCACATAACAAGCCCAGCCCACAACTTGGCCCTGCCCCCCATGGCTGTGGCTCCACCCCCAGGGCTGTGGCTCCACAGCCCTGCCCACATGCGCCACAGCTCCTCCCATCCACCCTAAGGCCACACCCTAGCCCCACCCACCAGCCTAGTAGCCCCACCCACATCCTTAAAGCCCTGCCTACCACCTGCCACTCATGCCAGCCCCACCAATCACATAACAAGCCCAGCCCACAACTTGGCCCTGCCCCCCAGGGCTGTGGCTCCACCCCCAGGGCTGTGGCTCCACCCCTCCTTGCAAGCTCCACCCCCAGGGCTGTGGCTCCACCCCAAAGGACTGTGGCTCCACCCCTCCTTGTAAGCGCCACCTCTCCTTGCAAGCTCTACCCCAAGGGGCTGTGGCTCCACCCCTCCTTGCAAGCTCCACCCCCAGGGCTGTGGCTCCACCCCTCCTTGCAAGCTCCACCTCCAGGGCTGTAGCTCCACCCCTCCTTGCAAGCTCCACCCCAAAGGACTGTGACTCCACCCCTCCTTGCAAGCTCCACCCCTCCTTGCAAGCTCCACCTCCAGGGCTGTGGCTCCACCCCTCATTGCAAGCTCCACCCCAAAGGACTGCGACTCCACCCCTCCTTGCAAGCTCCACCCCTCCTTGCAAGCTCCACCCCTCCTTGCAAGCTCCACCTCCAGGGCTGTGGCTCCACCCCTCCTTGCAAGCTCCACCCCAAAGGACTGCTACTCCACCCCTCCTTGCAAGCTCCACCCCTCCTTGCAAGCTCCACCCCTCCTTGCAAGCTCCACCTCCAGGGCTGTGGCTCCACCCCTCCTTGCAAGCTCCACCCCCAGGGCTGTGGCTCCACCCCTCCTTGCAAGCTCCACCCCCAGGGCTGTGGCTCCACCCCTTCCAACCACCCCCCCCACCTAACTCCCTGCCCGTACCCCCTCCCCCTTAGGCCCCACCCCCGGCCCCACCCCTCCCTTTAGCCCCGCCCTCACTTGTTGGCCCCACCCAGCTTCTTGCGGATCTCGTCCATCTCGTGGTTCTTGTCGTTGACCTCCGACTTCTTGGCCAAGTGCTGGTTCTTCAGGTCCTGCAGCTGCGCCATCGTCTCGTCGATGATCTTCATGTGCCGCTGCTCCTCCTGCCGACACCGCCCCGTCAGGGCAAGCCACGCCCCCCGAACCCCGCCTGACCACACCCCCCCCAAACCCCAATCCGGACCTTTTTCAGCTTCTCGATCTCGGCCTCGTCCTTCCGCACGCCCTGCTCCCACATCAGCACCTTCTCCTGGTCCTCCCGCAGCTGGTTGCGTTCGAAATCCAGCTGGATGCCCAGGCGCGTCTTCTGATTCTCGAATTCCAGCCTAAGGGGTGATGGGGGGGGTCCCCAACATCATGGGGGGGCGGGGGGGAAAGTCCCGATAGGGGAGGTGAAGCCCCCATGGCGGGGGATGACCACCCCCCAAGGGCTGCCTGGGGGAATAGGTTCTGCCCCATGGAGTTGAGGGGGTGCCCAAGGGGCACAACAACCACCCCATGGTCTCAGGGGGTGTCTGGGGGGGACAGCGGCTGCCCCACAGGCTGCCCCATGGCCTCAGGGGGTGCCCCATGGTGTTTGGGGGGACCCCAGGGGGACAGTGGCTGCCCCATGGCCTCAGGGGGTGCCCCATGGTGTTTGGGGGCACCCCAGGGGGACAGTGGCTGCCCCACAAGCTGCCGTGGGGGGGCCAAGCTCTGCCCCATAGCCTCAGGGGCTGCCCCACGGTGGTGGGGGGGCTGCCAAGGGACCCAGGGGCTGCCCCACAGGGTCCCCTGGGGGTCTGGGTGTGCCCCCCCCCCCCAGGTTTGGGGTCCCCTGGGGGTCTTGGTGTGCCCCCCCAGTGGGTTTTGGGGGTCCCCTTACCTCTTCTTAGCGATCTCATTCTGTCTCTTGACCTTCTCCTCCTCGAACTCGCGGATGTTCCTGACCCCGATTTCACGGCAAAACTCCTCAAACACCTCATCCTCCACCTTGGGGAGGGGGGGGTCAATGTCAGCCCTACAGGGGCTCCCCCAAACCCCTGGCCCCCACCTTGTGCCCCACAAGTGTCCCCCAAAAAACTCCAGCACCCACCTGGTTCATCTTCTCCTTCAGGTCCTTCATCTCCCGCTCCCGGCCCTGGATGATCCTTTTAATATCATTAATGCGAGGCCCAAAATTGGCCAATTCACTCTCCAGTTTCGATTTCTCCTGCGGGGGGGTAGAAATGGGGGTCAGAGAATGCCAAGGACCCCCACCTGCACCCCAAAATCCCCCCTTTGGAGCCATACAGACTCAGTAACACCCATGGGAAAAGCATATGCCCTCTGTAAAACCCCTGAAACAGCCACTTCAGAGCTTTTAACAGCTAAAAGCACCCCCATAATGCGCCCCAAAAGGGTGTAATTCCCCCCAAAATGCCCCCTCTGGGGTGGGCATGTGAGCAGTACCTGGAGATTGAGGGCGAGGTGACGGGTTTTCGTCTGCTCCAGGTCACTCTGCGAATATTTGAGTCGCATCTGGAGACCGTGGGCTTGGGACTGGACTTGGCGTAGTTCGGCTTCCTTCCGCTTTGCCTTCATCTGCTCCTATGGGGGGGGATAACGGGGGGAAAAAGGGGGTGAGGGGGGGGAATTCACCTGCCTGGGGGATCCCCCGACGCACAACGGCCAGGGAAGAGGAGCTGTGCTTAGTTTTGGGATCTGTAACTTGCTGGTTTTGGGGTTCAGCCTGGTCCCTGGGACAGGGAGCCCCAAAACGTTGGAGGTGATGAAAAAGTAGTAGCTTTGGAAAGGGGCGGGGGGAGAAGAAAAAAAGAAGTTTTGGGGTCTGTGTGGTGCGTGGAAAAAGGGCAAAGAGCCGGTTTTAGGGTTGAAAGGAGCCTCAGGAGGCACAGACGGAGCTTTAGAGTCTGATGGAAGGAATTTGGGGGTTCACGGGGACTTTGGGGATTGCTGAAACCTGAAAAGGGGGTTTTGGGGGGTGGGTGAGACCCCCCGGGAGGGGAGAAGGGGGGTCCGCATGCCCGCCCCCCCCAACCTTGAGCTCCTCTGTCAGCCGTTCCTTCTTTTCCTTCAACTTATCCACCGCCTTCTCGTCCCAGCGCCGGGCTTTGGCCTTCAGATCACTGGCTCCCCCCGAAATCACCCCCGATTTTTGGAAGAGGGTTCCATCCAGCGCCACCGTCTGCGGAGATAACGAAGAAAAGGGGGTGGGGTAAACAGCCCGGATACTTGGGTCCTCGTTAGGTGGGGGAAGGGAAGCGAGGGACCCCCACTTTGTGCCGCTGGTGTCCCCCGAAGGCGATGCGGCGGGCGTCCTCCACGTTGTCGCAGACCAAGGCGTTGCCGCAGGCGTATTGAAGGGCTTTTTTGATGTGGGGGGGTTCGTACCGGATCACGTCGATCACCAGCTTCGCCCCCTTCAGCTCCCGCAGCTTCTCGTCCGTCGGCTTCACCTGCGGCCCGAGGGGGTTCGGTGGCAGCCCCCCAAAATCCCACAAGTCCCAGGGGATTCAATACGGACACCCAAAACCCTGGGGAGGGCTCTGAGCCTGAAGCGGTTAAACGGGGACCCCGAAAACCCCAGGGAAGGCCACAGGTCCCAAGGGGTTAAATGGAGACCCCAAAACCCCCAGGGAGGGCCATGAGTCCCAGTGGGTTTAAACAGAGTCCCCCAAAACCCCAGGGACAGCCACGAGTCCCAGGAGGCTCAACAGGGACCCCCAAAACCCCAGGGATGGCTCTGAGTCCCACAAAGTTACATGGGGTCCCCCAAAACCCCGACACCCCTAGGACGATCCTGAGGCATCAAATGGGCCCCCCCCAAACCCCTGGAAGGAGCCTGAGGGGTTGAAGGGGGCGCCCCCAAACTCCTTGCAGGACCCTGGGGGAGTTAAATGGGCCCCCCCAAACCCCAGGAAACACCCTGAGAAGTTACATGGGTGTCCCCCAAACCCTAAAGACCCTCGTCCCCAAGGGATCCCCGCACCATCCCCACCCTCCAGTGCCTCACGGGGTCCCTGGGGAGCCCCACAACCCCAAAAAGAGGGGTGTCCCCGCACCCCACCTCCAGATAATCGAGGGGGAGGAAGGTTTCGGGTTCTCCCCGCTGCTCCTTGATGTACTGGATACAATCGCGCCCCGTTTTTTCTGAATCGACGATGATGGCGTCCATGTTCTTCCCCAACACCTTGGTCACAGCGATCTGGTATTTCTTCTGCGTGGGTTGGCACAGGTCGATGAGGCGGCCATACTATAGAGGAACCAAAAATTAAAACAAACAAACAAAAAAAAAACCCCAAAAAAAGGGGTGAACGGTGAGCTGAGGGGTTGGGGAATGGGCAGAGCGGGGTTCGGGGCGGGGCGTGTCGGACTCACCACGGAGCCGGGATAGAGGCGTTTGATGCTGTCCATGATTTCGGCTTTACGTTGTTGACGGCTGCTCTCCTGCCGGTCGATGCGAGCGTCCCCGAGTTGTTCCATCACCTGGTTCAGCTCTTTATTGATCTCATCGATGCGACGTTTAGCCAGTTCTACTTCTTCTGTTAATTCTCCTTCCAGGCGTTTCTGCTCTTCCAGAGATTGTCTAGGGAGAGGATTGGAAGGGACGGGGGATTTGACGGGCTGCCCCAGGGCATGGGGATGAGGGGATGGGAACAAGGGACTCCTCGGGGACATGGAGATGGGGGGGTACAGGGACGGGGAACACCTCAGGGGTTGCCCCAGGGGGACGGGGAATGCCTTGAGGGCATGAGGATGAGGGTACAGGGACAGAGATCACCTCGGGGACTGCTCTGGGGGCGTGGGGACACAGGTAGGGGGACAGGGGACATGTCGTGGTCACCCCTGAGAGCTCGGGGACAGGGGCACGGGGATGAGGGACGGCTCAGGAGCAGTCCCGGTGGGGATAGGGATGGGGGTACAGGGACAAGGGACACTTTGGGGGCTGCCCTGGGGGCACAGGGGGATGGGGAACACCTTGGGGACCGCCCCTGGGGCACGGAGACAGGGGTACGGGAACAGGGGACACCTCAGGCACTGCTTTAAGGACACAGAAATGGGGTCACGGGGATGGGGGACACCTCGGTGGCAGCCCCAGGGGCATAAGGACAGGGACATTGGGATGTGGGACCAAGTTGGGGGGCTACCCCAGAGGCACAGGGACGTGGAAACAGGGCCAAGAGCCACCCTGGGGACAGCAGGGACACTTTGGGGACAGGGTCTCACTTGCTGGTGGCGATGTACTCCTCCAGCTTCTCGATGCGCTTCTGGTTCTCCTCGATCTCACGCAGCTTCTGCTTGATCTTGGCCTGGAGACGAGAGGTGAGGGGGGCTGAGGGGGCGGCCGTGGGGGGTCTGGGGGGGTTTGGGGGGTTTCCCCAGGCTCACCTCAGTCTCCACCTTCTTCCTTTCCTCCAAATCCAGCCGATCTTGGTCGGCTTTCTGATCCCGGTTGAACTTCTCCAGCTCTTGGGCCAACGTGGCGGCACGTTTGCTGGCCTCCTCCTTCAGCCGGTGGTATTTTTTCACCTAAGGGGGGGATAACTGAGGTGAGGGGGGGGCACCCAAATTTACACGGGGATGCCGGGACGAGCCCTACCTGGTTCTCTTCCAATGTCAGATCTCGTCCTTGACTCTGGCTCTCCTCTTCCATCCGTTCCTCGAATTCTTGCCGCGCTTTTTCCACCGACAGCATCTCCTTCTCCAGCTCATCCATGTCGCCCTTGCGCTTCTTGTACTGCTTCTGCGCGTTCTGCAGCGATTTCTTGGCCGCTTCCAGCTTCTTAATCTTGTGCGAGGTGTTCTCCTTCGCCTTGATGTACTGCGGACGCTTCTGGTTGAGCTCCGAGTCCTTCTCCCTGCGAAAAATAACATGGTGAGGAGCTGTAGGAGCGCCTCACTGAACCCCTTCCCCGTTTTTGGGATGCCTCACTTGATCTCCTTCTCGATCTGTTGTTGTTCCCTCATCATTTTGCCCAGCTCCTTCTTGCGATCTTTCAGCTCGTCCTCCACCCGATCCATCCTTTTCTTATCTTTATCAATCTCCCGGTTTTTCAAACCCAATTCCTTATTGAGTTTCTCGATCTCCGCTTCGTTGTGATAAAGCTTGAAAAGCTGGAGCTGCACTTGAGCCCGCACCACCTCGTCCTTCAATCGCTGGTAACGATCCGCCTAACGCGAACGAGGGGGAAATACAGCGTCAAAGGGGTGCGATATTGACGGGGGGACCCCCGCAATGTCACCCCCCAAACCTCTTCTTTCTCCTGCTTGGCTTCTTTGCGCTCGGCGGCGATGTTTTTTTTGCGGTGGTAGTTGAATTGAGTGTCCTCCTCCGCTTTCACCATCTCTTTCTTCCGCTTGTCGTATTCCTGCGCCAGCTCGCCCGACCGACTGATCTCCTCGAACAACGCCGTCCGCTCCTTGGGGTTCTTCATGGCGATGGATTCTACGGCGCCCTGAGGAAGAGGGGGTGTCGGGGGGGGGGGGGGAGGCTCCCCAAAACCTCACGGCGGGGTCTGAGTTTTCCCCTCTGTGGAGGGGGAATGAGGGAGACGACTCTGCAAATCCTCACGGGGCTCCTCCATAGCCAGGGAAGGGGGTGGTAGGGCATGGACCCCCCCCAACACGCCCAAATCCTCACAGGGGTCTGGGCCCTCCCTCTATTGAGGGGAATGGGGGACACCCCCCCAAATTCTCACAGGGGTTTGGGCTGCCAGATGGGGAACAGGGTCTGGGAGCCCTATGTGGTTGGGGGTGGCAGGGTGAGGATGATCCCCCCGCCCCAAATCTCATGGCAGTCTGAGCCCCCCCAAAAAAAGTGGGGAACAGCCCCTCGCAGCACCCTCAGCACTATCTACCCTGGCAAGGGGCCCCTCTAAATCCCTGCCCTCCACTCTGAGCCCACATATAGCCCCCCCCAAAACCACATTTACCCCCCCAGACCCCCCATACCACCCCAAACCCACACATACCCCCCAAAACACCCCCTGAACCCCCACATATCCCCCCAAAACAACCCTTGAACCCCCACATATCCCCCCAAAACAACCCCTGAACACCCACATAGCCCCCCAAACCCCCCCAAACTCACACATACCCCCCCAACCCTCCCCAAAGCCCCTTGAACCCACCCATCCTGCCCCCAAACCCCCCTGAACCCACACATAGCTCCCCCAAAACCCCCTCTAAAGCGCCCTGAACCCACACACACCCCTAAAACCCACCCCAAACCCACATCTACCCCCCCAAAAACCTCCACTTCGTGTGTCCCCCCTCCAAACCTGGAAGACGAGGAAATTCCTGGCTTTGATGAGGATCCCCAACTTCTCCAGCTCCTCGCTGTATTCGCTGAGCTGCACCACCCGGTTGTTGATCTTATACTCGGATGAGCTGCCTACGCCGGGGAATTTCGGGGCGTCAGAGAATCACCCCCAAAGCGTGTGCTGCCTCCCCCCCCCCCCTTTTAAAACCACGCGTCCCCTCCTCGTACCCACGATGACGCGGGCGAAGGTGCGATCTTCGGCGCCTTCCTCGGAGTAGACCATGCTAACGAAGGCGCGGCTGGCGGCGGGTTTTCCCACCGGAGCTCCGTGGATCAGATCCCGCAGGGTTTTGACCCGCAGGTTGCTCGTTTTCTCCCCCAGGACGAAGCTGATGGCGTCCATCAGGTTGGATTTGCCTGCGGGGAGGGAGAACGCAACACGGACGCACGATGTTAAAAGAAGGGGGTCTGGGGGGGACCCCAAGGTTTTGGGGGGGATCCCAGGGCTTGGGGGGGACGGGACAGAGGGGAATGTTGGAAGGAATGGGGGAGACCCCCTCTGGATTAGGGTGGGGGGAGGAAGGGTGGGGACCCCAAGGCTTGAGGGGGGACCCCAAGGAATAGGGGGGAGTTAGGGGGGGAGGCTGGAGGAAGGGGAAATGGGGGAGAAACCCTCTGGATTAGGGTGGGAGGAGGAAGGGGAGGACCCCAAGGTGTGAGGGGGGGACCCCAGGGTTTTTTGGGGGGGGGGGGGGTGAGGGAGGACCCCAAGGAATGGGGGTGGTGAGAAAGTGAGGCTGGAGGAAGGGGAAATGGGGGAGAAACCCTGGATTAGGGTGGGAAAAGGAAAAGGGGCGACCCCAAGGCTTGGGGGGGGGGGTCGGGGGGACCCCAGGGAATGGGGGGGGGGGGGGGGGGTGTTATGGGATGGGGGGAATCCTAGGGAATTCTGGGATCCCCCCCCCGCAGTGCATCATAGGAAAGGACCCTGAGGGCCCCCCCGGGACAGCGGCGGGGCCTGACACCCCCCCCCCCCCCCCCCCGCCCCGGGTCTCACCGGAGCCGTTAGGGCCGATGATGGCGGTGAAGCGGCGGAAAGGCCCGATGATCTGGCGGCCCTTGTAGGATTTAAAGTTCTCGATCTCGATGAGCTTGAGGAAACCCATGGCGGCGGCGGCGGCGGCGGCGGCGGCGGGGGGGGGGGGGGTGCGGGGGGGGGGTGGGGAACCGGAGAGAACGGGCCCGCTACGGCGGCCGGGAGGGCGGGAAAAGCGGCCGCTACGGCAGCCGCGAAGGGACACGGCGCCTGGCCCTCGCTGATAGGCTCCGTCCGCCGTCACTCTTCCCCTTCTCCCCGCCCCCTCGCTGTTCAGAGGCCAGCTGTTTGCCTGAGGGAGTCCGCGGCGCCGCGCCTCGCCGAGAGGTTCTCTCCGCCGTCACTCATCCTCTTCGCTCCGCCCCTCCGGCTTCCTATAGGCCAGTGATTTGCATGCGGGGCTCCGCCCACCGCTCTTGGGGCGTCATTTGCATGGAGCGTACCAAGGTGGGAGGAAGGGGGGGGGGGAGGGAGGGAATGGGCCGTCCCGTCGCCGTGGGAACGGGGGGACGCCGTAAGGGGTCAAAGGGCGCCCCAAAACTGGGGAGTTTTCAGCAAAAATCTGGTTTATTGGTGATTGTTTTTGCACAGAGAAGCGGGGAGTGACCCCCCCCCCTTGTCCCATCCCCTTTACCCTCCCTCTGGCCTCCCCCCCCCCCCCCCAGCCCTTGCACGAGACTTCGCACGAGGCCTCGCACGAGGGCCAGCCGCGTGCCACTCGTGCAAGCCCCGCCCCTCGTGCAAATCTCCCCTCCCCCGTCACAACACGAGCGCCCCGATCCTCGCTCACCCCCCCCCCCCCGTCGCACCATGAACTCTCGACCCTCTCGCGAACCCACCCGTGCGCCCCTCGTGCGAGCCCCCTCCCCGTCGCACGAGGACCTCTCGGCCCTCGTGCGAGCCCCCTCCCCGTCGCACCACGACCTCTCCACCCTCGTGCAAACCCCTCCACGCATCCTCGTGCCTGTCCCCCGTCGCACCACGAGCTCTCCACCCTCGTGCAAACCCCCCTCCTCCCCGTGCGTCCCCGTGCGAGCCCCCCGCAATTAGGGCCGGGGGGCCGGGGGCCGTCGGCAGGGGCACAGGATGCGGCCGATGGCGCGGGAGAGGCTGGTGCTGAAGGCGGCGTAGATCCAGGGGTTGGTGCAGCTCGTCAGGCTGGCCAGCAGCATCAGGATGGTGAAGGCCGGACCTGGGGGGACGGGGGACGGGGGACGGGGGACGGGGGACGGGACACGGACACGACATGGTGGCGCTCGGTGGCACTTTGGGGTCGTCTTTGTCCCCAGGTCCCCGGCCGTAGGTCCTCAGCGCTGTGTCTCCAGCCCCCCATCGCCGGGTCTCCAACCCCATGTCCCCCGGGTCCCCACGTGTCCCCATGTCCCCATCCCCAGGTCCCCAAACTTATCCCCATGTCCCCAACCCCAAGTGCCCACCCTCATCCCTGTGTCCCCATCCCCTCATCCCGGTGTCCCCATCCCCATGTCCCCAACCCCATGTCCCCATGTCCCCATCCCCATGTCCCCATATCCCAAACCCCAAATCCCTACCCTCATCCCGGTGTCCCCATCCCCATGTCCCCAACCCCATGTCCCCATGTCCCCATCCCCATGTCCCCATATCCCAAACCCCAAATCCCTACCCTCATCCCGGTGTCCCCATCCCAATGTCCCCAACCCCATGTCCCCAACCCCATGTCCCCATCCCCATGTCCCTGTGTCCCCACATCCCCATCTCCACGTCCCCATCTCCACCCCTGTGTCCCCATTCCACTGTCCCCAAACCCATGTCCCCATGTCCCCACGTCCCCATCTCCACCCCCATGTCCCCATCCCACTGTCCCCAACCCCAAGTCCCCATGTCCCCATCTCCAGCCCCAAGTCCCCGCATCCCCATCCCTGTGTCCCCACGTCCCCAACCCCAGGTCCCCAGCCCCAGCCCCAAGTCCCCACCCTCATCCCTGTGTCCCCGTGTCCCCCCATCCCCATCTCCACCCCTGTGTCCCCATCCCACTGTCCCCAAACCTACGTCCCCACGTCCCCATCTTCACCCCCATGTCCCCGCATCCCCATCCCGGTGTCCCCGTGTCCCCATGTCCCCAACCCCAAGTCCCCATGTCCCCATCTCCAGCCCCAAGTCCCCACATCCCCATCCCTGTGTCCCCATCCCCATGTCCCATATCCCCAAACCCACGTCCCCACGTCCCCATCTCCAGCCCCATGTCCCCGCACCCCCATCCCGGTGTCCCCGTGTCCCCGTGTCCCCATGTCCCCATCTCCACGTCCCCATCTCCACCCCCCTGTCCCCACCCCGGTGTCCCCATCCCCACGTCCCCACGTCCCCATCTCCACCCCCATGTCCCCGCATCCCCATCCCGGTGTCCCCGTGTCCCCATGTCCCCAACCCCAAGTCCCCATGTCCTCATCTCCAGCCCCAAGTCCCCACATCCCCATCCCCATGTCCCCAACCCCATGTCCCATATCCCCAAACCCACGTCCCCACGTCCCCATCTCCAGCCCCATGTCCCCGCATCCCCATCCCGGTGTCCCCATGTCCCCATGTCCCCATCTCCCCATGTCCCCATCTCCATGTCCCCATCTCCACCCCCATGTCCCCATCCCAGTATCCCCATCCCCACATCCCCACGTCCCCATCTCCACCCCCATGTCCCCGCATCCCCATCCCGGTGTCCCCGTGTCCCCATGTCCCCATCTCCACGTCCCCATCTCCAGCCCCATGTCCCCGCATCCCCATCCCAGTGTCCCCGTGTCCCCATGTCCCCATGTCCCCATCTCCACGTCCCCATCTCCACCCCCCTGTCCCCATCCCGGTGTCCCCGTGTCCCCATGTCCCCATCTCCACGTCCCCATCTCCACCCCCCTGTCCCCATCCCGGTGTCCCCGTGTCCCCGTGTCCCCATGTCCCCATCTCCACGTCCCCATCTCCACCCCCCTGTCCCCATCCCGGTGTCCCCGTGTCCCCATGTCCCCATGTCCCCATCTCCACGTCCCCATCTCCACCCCCCTGTCCCCACCCCGGTGTCCCCAACCCCACGTCCCCACGTCCCCACCTCCCCACCTCCGCGTCCCCATCTCCCCACACGTGTCCCCGTCCCCCCCCTCACCTTCCACTGGCGCCCGGGGGTCCCAAACCGCCCACAGCTGGGCGCAGAAGAAGGGGGCCCAACACCCCACGTAGACCCCCAGGACCACCATGGCCATCCGGTGACTCTTGGCCCTCGCCCGGCCCAACCCGCCCCGGTGGCCCCTCCGTCCCAAAGCTCGCGTCACCGCCACCTGTAACCCCCCCAATAACGCCGCCGGGGCCACCAACACCGCCAAAGCCACCCAGGTGACGTAGGCGCGGGCGCCCCACGGTTGGATGAAGGTGGCCCAACAGTCCTTCTCGCCGGCCCCCACTTCTCGTTGCCCAAAAATCCCCACTTGGGGCAACCCGAAAAGCAAAGCCAAGGTCCAAGCGGTGGCCAAGGGGTCCCAACGTCCCCGCACCCGAGCCGCGGCGGAGCGGGTCCACCCCGCGGCGGAGCGAGCCCACCCCGTGGTAGCCCGTGCCCACCCCATGGTAGCCCGAGCCCACCCCGCGGTGGCCCGTGCCCACCCGACGGTGGCTTGAGACCACCCTGTGGTGGCCTGTTCCCGACCCGTGGTGGCCCAAGCCCACCTGACGGTGGCCCACGACACCCCCGTGGTGGCCCAAGACCACCCCACGATGGCTTGAGCCCCCCTCGTGGTGGCTTGAGCCTCTGCCGTGGTGGCCCGGGACAAGGACCTCGTGGGCGTCTGGGGGGAGGAGGGGGGTGATGGGGACATCAGGGGGACACGGGGGGCTGGGGACATGGAGGGGACATGGGGGGTGGGGGACGTTGGGGCGACATGGAGGGTTGGGGACATCAGGGGGACACGGGTGGCTGGGGACATGGAGGTGGCATGGGAGATGGGGGTGGCGCAGGGGGTTGGGGACACTGGGGTGTCATGGAGGGTTGGGGACATCGGGGTGTCATGGGGGGCTGGGGACATCGGGGTGCCATTGGGGCTTGGTGGCACTGGGGTGACATGGGGGGTTGGGGACATCGGGGTGCCATGGAGGGTTGGGGACCCTGGGGTGACACAGAGGGTTGGGGACATCGGGGTGTCATGGGGGGCTGGAGACATCGGGGTGCCATTGGGGCTTGGTGGCACTGGGGTGACATGGAGGGTTGGGGTGCCATGGAGGGTTGGGGACACTGGGGTGCCATGGGGGGCTGGGGGGCAGAGGGGTGACATTGCGGTGACAATGTCCCTGCTGTCCCTTTGTCCCCAGCACCCCGCGGGTTCCCACGTGCCGTCCCAAGTGTCCCGGCGTCCCTGCGCCTCGTTCCCGGTGTCCCCGTGTCCCCAGCCCCAACACCCGGTGAGTCCCCAAGTGTCATCCCCAGTGTCCCCAGTGTCCCCACGTCCCCGTCCCCAGCACCCGATGGGTCCCCAAGTCCCCCCCTTGGTGTCCCCAGTCTCCCCAGTAGCGTCCCCAGCATCCCCGTGTCCCTGTCCCCAGCACCTGACGGGTCCCCAAGTCCCAGTCTTGGTGTCCCCAGTCTCCCCAGTAGCGCCCCCAGTGTCTCCAGTGTCCCCCCGTCCCCAGCACCCAATGTGTCCCCAAGTCCCCCCCTTGGTGTCCCCAGTGTCCCCAGTCTCCCCAGTGTCCCCACGTCCCTGTCCCCAGCACCCAATGGGTCCCCAAGTCCCACTCTTGGTGTCCCCACGTCCCCGCGCCCCCTCCCCAGTATCCCCAGTAGCATCCCCAGCGTCCCCCCGTCCCTGTCCCCAGCACCCAGTGGATCCCCAAGTCCCACTCTTGGTGTCCCCAGTAGCGTCCCCAGTGTCCCCAGTATCGCCCCGTCCCCAGCACCCAACGGGTCCCCAAGTCCCACTCTTGGTGTCCCCAGTAGCGTCCCCAGTACCGCCCCGTCCCCAGCACCCAACGGGTCCCCGGGTCCCACTCTTGGTGTCCCCAGTAGCGTCCCCAGTGTCCCCAGTATCGCCCCGTCCCCAGCACCCGACGGGTCCCCGGGTCCCCCCCTTGGTGTCCCCAGTCTCCCCAGTGTCCCCAGCGTCCCCCCGTCCCCGTCCCCAGCACCCGACGGGTCCCCAAATCCCCCCCTTGGTGTCCCCAGTCTCCCCAGTATCGCCCCGTCCCCAGCACCCGACGGGTCCCCGAGCCCCCCCCCCTTGTTGCCCCCAGCAGCGTGCCCCCGCCGCGGCCCCCGCCGTCGCCCCCGCGCGCCCCCGTCCCCCCGTGCCCCCCAGCGGTGCCCCCCCGTGCCCCCCCAGCGGT
>NW_026061000.1:0-21004 GCF_929443795.1 Astur gentilis
AGCCCTGAAAGATCTTGCTGGTATTCACTATCCCTCTGCAGCCTATCCACAGGCACAACAGCTTTGGGGATCTCTGCTTTCCCAGAGACTCAGCATGTCACGGTGCTCGCTCTCGGCAGAAGCTTTTTCTGAAAAGGCAAACTTACGGCTCCTTCTCCCACAGGGAAGGTGCCAGCCCTGAAAACTAATGCAGTTTTCACTATCCCTCTGCAGCCCTATCCACAGGCACAACAGCTTTGGGGATCTCTGCTTTCCCAGAGACTCAGGCATGTCACGGTGCTCGCTCTCGGCCGAAGCTTTTTTCTGAAAAGGCAAACTTACGGCTCCTTCTCCCCAGGGAAGGTGCCAGCCCTGAAAACTAATGCAGTTTTTCACTATCCCTCTGCAGCCTATCCACAGGCACAACAGCTTTGGGGATCTCTGCTTTCCCAGAGACTCAGCATGTCACGGTGCTCACTCTCGCCAGAGCCTTTTTCTGAAAAGGCAAACTTACGGCTCCTTCTCCCACAGGGAAGGTGCCAGCCCTGAAAGATCTTGCTGGTATTCACTATCCCTCTGCAGCCTATCCACAGCACAACAGCTTTTGGGATCTCTGCTTTCCCAGAGACTCAGCATGTCATGGTGCTCGCTCTCGGCAGAAGCTTTTTCTGAAAAGGCAAACTTACGGCTCCTTCTCCCACAGGGAAGGTGCCAGCCCTGAAAACTAATGCAGTTTTTCACTATCCCTCTGCAGCCTATCCACAGGCACAACAGCTTTGGGATCTCTGCTTTCCCAGAGACTCAGCATGTCACGGTGCTCGCTCTCGCAGAAGCTTTTTTTCTGAAAAGGCAAACTTACGGCTCCTTCTCCCACAGGGAAGGTGCCAGCCCTGAAAACTAATGCAGTTTTTCACTATCCCTCTGCAGCCTATCCACAGCACAACAGCTTTGGGGATCTCTGCTTTCCAGAGACTCAGCATGTCACGGTGCTCGCTCTCGGCAGAAGCTTTTTCTGAAAAGGCAAACTTACGGCTCCTTCTCCCACAGGGAAGGTGCCAGCCCTGAAAACTAATGCAGTTTTTCACTATCCCCCTGCAGCCTATCCACAGGCACAACAGCTTTGGGGATCTCTGCTTTCCCAGAGACTCAGCATGTCACGGTGCTCGTTCTCGGCAGAAGCTTTTTTCTGAAAAAGAAAACTTTCGGCTCCTTCTCCACAGGGAAGGTGCCAGCCCTGAAAACTAATGCAGTTTTTCACTATCCCTCTGCAGCCTATCACAGCCACAACAGCTTTGGGGATCTCTGCTTTCCCAGAGGACTCAGCATGTCACGTTGCTCGCTCTCGGCAGAGCTTTTTTCTGAAAAGGCAAACTACGGCTCCTTCTCCCACAGGGAAGGTTGCCAGCCCTGAAAACTAATGCAGTTTTTCACTATCCCCCTGCAGCCTATCCACAGGCACAACAGCTTTGGGGATCTCTGCTTTCCAGAGACTCAGCATATCACGGTGCTCGCTCTCGGCAGAAGCTTTTTTCTGAAAAAGAAAACTTTCGGCTCCTTCTCCCACAGGGAAGGTGCCAGCCCTGAAAACTAATGCAGTTTTTCACTATCCCTCTGCAGCCTATCCACAGGCACAACAGCTTTGGGGATCTCTGCTTTCCCAGAGACTCAGCATGTCACGGTGCTCGCTCTCCGGCAGAAGCTTTTTTCTGAAAAGGCAAACTTACGGCTCCTTCTCCACAGGGAAGGTGCCAGCCCTGAAAACTAATGCAGTTTTTCACTATCCCTCTGCAGCCTATCCACAGCACAACAGCTTTGGGGATCTCTGCTTTCCCAGAGACTCAGCATGTCACGGTGCTCACTCTCGCAGAGCCTTTTCTGAAAAGGCAAACTTACGGCTCCTTCTCCCACAGGGAAGGTGCCAGCCCTGAAACATCTTGCTGGTATTCACTATCCCTCTGCAGCCTATCCACAGGCACAACAGCTTTGGGGATCTCTGCTTTCCCAGAGACTCAGCATGTCACGGTGCTCGCTCTCGGCAGAAGCTTTTTTCTGAAAAGGCAAACTTACGGCTCCTTCTCCCACAGGGAAGGTGCCAGCCCTGAAAACTAATGCAGTTTTTCACTATCCCTCTGCAGCCTATCCACAGGCACAACAGCTTTGGGGATCTCTGCTTTCCCTGAGACTCAGCATCTCACGGTGCTCGCTCTCGGCAGAAGCTTTTTTTCTGAAAAGGCAAACTTACGGCTCCTTCTCCCACAGGGAAGGTGCCAGCCCTGAAAACTAATGCAGTTTTCACTATCCCTCTGCAGCCTATCCACAGGCACAACAGCTTTTGGGATCTCTGCTTTCCCAGAGACTCAGCATGTCACGGTGCTCGCTCTCGGCAGAAGCTTTTTTCTGAAAAGGCAACTCTTACGGCTCCTTCTCCCACAGGAAGGTGCCAGCCCTGAAAACTAATGCAGTTTTTCACTATCCCTCTGCAGCCTATCCACAGGCACAACAGCTTTGGGGATCTCTGCTTTCCCAGAGACTCAGCATGTCACGGTGCTCACTCTCGCCAGAGCCTTTTTCTGAAAAGGCAAACTTACGGCTCCTTCTCCCACAGGGAAGGTGCCAGCCCTGAAAGATCTTGCTGTATTCACTTCCCTCTGCAGCTATCCACAGGCACAACAGCTTTGGGGATCTCTGCTTTCCCAGAGACTCAGCATGTCATGGTGCTCGCTCTCGGCAGAAGCTTTTTTCTGAAAAGGCAAACTTACGGCTCCTTCTCCCACAGGGAAGGTGCCAGCCCTGAAAACTAATGCAGTTTTTCACTATCCCTCTGCAGCCTATCCACAGGCACAACAGCTTTGGGGATCTCTGCTTTCCCAGAGACTCAGCATGTCACGGTGCTCGCTCTCGGCAGAAGCTTTTTTCTGAAAAGGCAAACTTACGGCTCCTTCTCCCACAGGGAAGGTGCCAGCCCTGAAAACTAATGCAGTTTTTCACTATCCCTCTGCAGCCTATCCACAGGCACAACAGCTTTGGGGATCTCTGCTTTCCCAGAGACTCAGCATGTCACGGTGCTCGTTCTCCGGCAGAAGCTTTTTTCTGAAAGGCAAACTTACGGCTCCTTCTCCCACAGGGAAGGTGCCAGCCCTGAAAACTAATGCAGTTTTTCACTATCCCTCTGCAGCCTATCCACAGGCACAACAGCTTTGGGGATCTCTGCTTTCCCAGAGACTCAGCATGTCACGGTGCTCGCTCTCGGCAGAAGCTTTTTTCTGAAAAGGCAAACTTACGGCTCCTTCTCCCACAGGGAAGGTGCCAGCCCTGAAAACTAATGCAGTTTTTCACTATCCCCCTGCAGCCTATCCACAGGCACAAACAGCTTTGGGGATCTCTGCTTTCCCAGAGACTCAGCATGTCACGGTGCTCGCTCTCGGCAGAAGCTTTTTTTCTGAAAAAGAAAACTTTCGGCTCCTTCTCCCCACAGGGAAGGTGCCAGCCCTGAAAACTAATGCAGTTTTTCACTATCCCTCTGCAGCCTATCCACAGGCACAACAGCTTGGGGATCTCTGCTTTCCCAGAAGCCTCAGCATGTCACGGTGCTCGCTCTCGGCAGAAGCTTTTTTCTGAAAAGAAAACTTTCGGCTCCTTCTCCCACAGGGAAGGTGCCAGCCCTGAAAACTAATGCAGTTTTTCACTATCCCTCTGCAGCCTATCCACAGGCACAACAGCTTTGGGGATCTCTGCTTTCCCAGAGACTCAGCATGTCACGGTGCTCGCTCTCGGCAGAAGCTTTTTTCTGAAAAGGCAAACTTACGGCTCCTTCTCCCACAGGGAAGGTGCCAGCCCTGAAAACTAATGCAGTTTTTCACTATCCCCCTGCAGCCTATCCACAGGCACAACAGCTTTGGGGATCTCTGCTTTCCCAGAGACTCAGCATGTCACGGTGCTCGCTCTCGGCAGAAGCTTTTTCTGAAAAAGAAAACTTTCGGCTCCTTCTCCCACAGGGAAGGTGCCAGCCCTGAAAACTAATGCAGTTTTCCACTATCCCTCTGCAGCCTATCCACAGGCACAACAGCTTTGGGGATCTCTGCTTTCCCAGAGACTCAGCATGTCACGGTGCTCGCTCTCGGCAGAAGCTTTTTTCTGAAAAGGCAAACTTACGGCTCCTTCTCCCACAGGGAAGGTGCCAGCCCTGAAAACTAATGCAGTTTTTCACTATCCCTCTGCAGCCTATCCACAGCACAACAGCTTTGGGGATCTCTGCTTTCCCAGAGACTCAGCATGTCACGGTGCTCACTCTCGCCAGAGCCTTTTCTGAAAGGCAAACTTACGGCTCCTTCTCCCACAGGGAAGGTGCCAGCCCTGAAACATCTTGCTGGTATTCACTATCCCTCTGCAGCCTATCCACAGGCACAACAGCTTTGGGGATCTCTGCTTTCCCAGAGACTCAGCATGTCACGGTGCTCGCTCTCCGGCAGAAGCTTTTTCTGAAAAGGCAAACTTACGGCTCCTTCTCCCACAGGGAAGGTGCCAGCCCTGAAAACTAATGCAGTTTTTCACTATCCCTCTGCAGCCTATCCACAGGCACAACAGCTTTGGGGATCTCTGCTTTCCAGAGACTCAGCATGTCACGGTGCTCGCTCTCGGCAGAAGCTTTTTCTGAAAAGGCAAACTTACGGCTCCTTCTCCCACAGGGAAGGTTGCCAGCCCTGAAAACTAATGCAGTTTTTCACTATCCCTCTGCAGCCTATCCACAGGCACAACAGCTTTGGGGATCTCTGCTTTCCCAGAGACTCCAGCATGTCACGGTGCCTCGCTCTCGGCAGAAGCTTTTTTCTGAAAAGGCAAACTTACGGCTCCTTCTCCCACAGGGAAGGTGCCAGCCCTGAAAACTAATGCAGTTTTTCACTATCCCTCTGCAGCCTATCCACAGGCACAACAGCTTTGGGGATCTCTGCTTTCCCAGAGACTCAGCATGTCACGGTGCTCGCTCTCGGCAGAAGCTTTTTTCTGAAAAGGCAAACTTACGGCTCCTTCTCCCACAGGGAAGGTGCCAGCCCTGAAAACTAATGCAGTTTTTCACTATCCCTCTGCAGCCTATCCACAGGCACAAACAGCTTTGGGGATCTCTGCTTTCCCAGAGACTCAGCATGTCACGGTGCTCGTTCTCGCAGAAGCTTTTCTGAGAAGGCAAAAGTGTGGCTCCTTCTCCCACAAGGAAGGTGCTAGCCCTGAAAGATCTTGCTGGTATTCACTATCCCTCTGCAGCCTATCCACAGGCACAACAGCTTTGGGGATCTCTGCTTTCCCTGAGACTCAGCATCTCACGGTGCTCGCTCTCGGCAGAAGCTTTTTTCTGAAAGGCAAACTTACGGCTCCTTCTCCCACAGGGAAGGTGCCAGCCCTGAAAACTAAATGCAGTTTTTCACTATCCCTCTGCAGCCTATCCACAGCACAACAGCTTTGGGGATCTCTGCTTTCCCAGAGACTCAGCATGTCACGGTGCTCGCTCTCGGCAGAAGCTTTTTTCTGAAAAAGAAAACTTTCGGCTCCTTCTCCACAGGGAAGGTGCCAGCCCTGAAAACTAATGCAGTTTTTCACTATCCCTCTGCAGCCTATCCACAGGCACAACAGCTTTGGGGATCTCTGCTTTCCCCAGAGACTCAGCATGTCACGGTGCTCGCTCTCAGGCAGAAGCTTTTTTCTGAAAAGGCAAACTTACGGCTCCTTCTCCCACAGGGAAGGTGCCAGCCCTGAAAACTAATGCAGTTTTTCACTATCCTCTGCAGCCTATCCACAGGCACAACAGCTTTGGGGATCTCTGCTTTCCCAGAGACTCAGCATGTCACGGTGCTCGCTCTCGGCAGAAGCTTTTTTCTGAAAAAGAAAACTTTCGGCTCCTTCTCCCACAGGGAGGTGCCAGCCCTGAAAACTAATGCAGTTTTTCACTATCCCTCTGCAGCCTATCCACAGGCACAACAGCTTTGGGGATCTCTGCTTTCCCAGAGACTCAGCATGTCACGGTGCTCGCTCTCGGCAGAAGCTTTTTCAGAAAAGGCAAACTTACGGCTCCTTCTCCCACAGGGAAGGTGCCAGCCCTGAAAACTAATGCAGTTTTTCACTATCCCCCTGCAGCCTATCCACAGGCACAACAGCTTTGGGGATCTCTGCTTTCCCAGAGACTCAGCATGTCACGGTGCTCGCTCTCGGCAGAAGCTTTTTTCTGAAAAAGAAAACTTTCGGCTCTTCTCCCACAGGGAAGGTGCCAGCCCTGAAACATCTTGCTGGTATTCACTATCCCTCTGCAGCCTATCCACAGGCACAACAGCTTTGGGATCTCTGCTTTCCCAGAGACTCAGCATGTCACAGTGCTCGCTCTCGGCAGAAGCTTTTTTCTGAAAAGGCAAACTTACGGCTCCTTCTCCCACAGGGAAGGTGCCAGCCCTGAAAACTAATGCAGTTTTTCACTATCCCTCTGCAGCCTATCCACAGGCACAACAGCTTTGGGGATCTCTGCTTTCCCAGAGACTCAGCATGTCACGGTGCTCGTTCTCGCAGAAGCTTTTTCTGAGAAGGCAAAAGTGTGGCTCCTTCTCCCACAAGGAAGGTGCTAGCCCTGAAAGATCTTGCTGGTATTCACTATCCCTCTGCAGCCTATCCACAGGCACAACAGCTTTGGGGATCTCTGCTTTCCCAGAGACTCAGCATGTCACGGTGCTCGCTCTCGGCAGAAGCTTTTTCTGAAAAGGCAAACTTACGGCTCCTTCTCCCACAGGGAAGGTGCCAGCCCTGAAAACTAATGCAGTTTTTCACTATCCTCTGCAGCCTATCCACAGGCACAACAGCTTTGGGGATCTCTGCTTTCCCAGAGACTCAGCATGTCACGGTGCTCGCTCTCGGCAGAAGCTTTTTTCTGAAAAGGCAAACTTACGGCTCCTTCTCCCACAGGGAAGGTGCCAGCCCTGAAAACTAATGCAGTTTTTCACTATCCCTCTGCAGCCTATCCACAGGCACAACAGCTTTGGGGATCTCTGCTTTCCCAGAGAACTCAGCATGTCACGGTGCTCACTCTCGCCAGAGCCTTTTTCTGAAAGGCAAACTTACGGCTCCCTTCTCCCACAGGGAAGGTGCCAGCCTGAAAGATCTTGCTGGTATTCACTATCCCTCTGCAGCTATCCACAGGCACAACAGCTTTTGGGATCTCTGCTTTCCCAGAGACTCAGCATGTCATGGTGCTCGCTCTCGGCAGAAGCTTTTTTCTGAAAAGGCAAACTTACGGCTCCTTCTCCACAGGGAAGGTGCCAGCCCTGAAAACTAATGCAGTTTTTCACTATCCCTCTGCAGCCTATCCACAGGCACAACAGCTTTGGGGATCTCTGCTTTCCAGAGACTCAGCATGTCACGGTGCTCGCTCTCGGCAGAAGCTTTTTTCTGAAAAGGCAAACTTACGGCTCCTTCTCCCACAGGGAAGGTGCCAGCCCTGAAAACTAATGCAGTTTTTCACTATCCCTCTGCAGCCTATCCACAGGCACAACAGCTTTGGGGATCTCTGCTTTCCCAGAGACTCAGCATGTCACGGTGCCTCGTTCTCGGCAGAAGCTTTTTTCTGAAAAGCAAACTACGGCTCCTTCTCCCACAGGAAGGTGCCAGCCCTGAAAACTAATGCGTTTTTCACTATCCCTCTGCAGCCTATCCACAGGCACAACAGCTTTGGGGATCTCTGCTTTCCCAGAGACTCAGCATGTCACGGTGCTCGCTCTCGGCAGAAGCTTTTTTTCTGAAAAGGCAAACTTACGGCTCCTTCTCCCAAGGGAAGGTGCCAGCCCTGAAAACTAATGCAGTTTTTCACTATCCCCCTGCAGCCTATCCACAGGCACAACAGCTTGGGGATCTCTGCTTTCCCAGAGACTCAGCATGTCACGGTGCTCGCTCTCGGCAGAAGCTTTTTCTGAAAAAGAAAACTTTCGGCTCCTTCTCCCACAGGGAAGGTGCCAGCCCTGAAAACTAATGCAGTTTTTCACTATCCCCCCTGCAGCCTATCCACTGCACAACAGCTTTGGGGATCTCTGCTTTCCCAGAGACTCAGCATGTCACGGTGCTCGCTCTCGGCAGAAGCTTTTTTCTGAAAAGGCAAACTTACGGCTCCTTCTCCCACAGGGAAGGTGCCAGCCCTGAAAACTAATGCAGTTTTTCACTATCCCCCTGCAGCCTATCCACAGGCACAACAGCTTGGGATCTCTGCTTTCCCAGAGACTCAGCATGTCACGGTGCTCGCTCTCGGCAGAAGCTTTTTTCTGAAAGGCAAACTTACGGCTCCTTCTCCCTCAGGGAAGGTGCTAGCCCTGAAAACTAATGCAGTTTTTCACTATCCCTCTGCAGCCTATCCACAGGCACAACAGCTTTGGGGATCTCTGCTTTCCCAGAGACTCAGCATGTCACGGTGCTCGTTCACCGGCAGAAGCTTTTTCTGAGAAGGCAAAAGTGTGGCTCCTTCTCCCACAAGGAAGGTGCTAGCCCTGAAAGATCTTGCTGGTATTCACTATCCCTCTGCAGCCTATCCACAGGCACAACAGCTTTGGGATCTCTGCTTTCCCAGAGACTCAGCATGTCACGGTGCTCGCTCTCGGCAGAAGCTTTTTCTGAAAAGGCAAACTTACGGCTCCTTCTCCCACAGGGAAGGTGCCAGCCCTGAAAACTAATGCAGTTTTTCACTATCCCCCTGCAGCCTATCCACAGGCACAACAGCTTTGGGGATCTCTGCTTTCCCAGAGACTCAGCATGTCACGGTGCTCGCTCTCGGCAGAAGCTTTTTTCTGAAAAAGAAAACTTTCGGCTCCTTCTCCACAGGGAAGGTGCCAGCCCTGAAAACTAATGCAGTTTTTCACTATCCCTCTGCAGCCTATCCACAGGCACAACAGCTTTGGGGATCTCTGCTTTCCCAGAGACTCAGCATGTCACGGTGCTCGCTCTCGGCAGAAGCTTTTTTCTGAAAAGGCAAACTTACGGCTCCTTCTCCCACAGGAAGGTGCCAGCCCTGAAAACTAATGCAGTTTTTCACTATCCCCCTGCAGCCTATCCACAGGCACAACAGCTTTGGGGATCTCTGCTTTCCCAGAGACTCAGCATGTCACGGTGCTCGCTCTCGGCAGAAGCTTTTTTCTGAAAAGGCAAACTTACGGCTCCTTCTCCCTCAGGGAAGGTGCTAGCCCTGAAAACTAATGCAGTTTTTCACTATCCCTCTGCAGCCTATCCACAGGCACAACAGCTTTGGGGATCTCTGCTTTCCCAGAGACTCAGCATGTCACGGTGCTCGTTCTCGGCAGAAGCTTTTTCTGAGAAGGCAAAAGTGTGGCTCCTTCTCCCACAAGGAAGGTGCTAGCCCTGAAAGATCTTGCTGGTATTCACTATCCCTCTGCAGCCTATCCACAGGCACAACAGCTTTTGGGATCTCTGCTTTCCCAGAGACTCAGCATGTCACGGTGCTCGCTCTCGGCAGAAGCTTTTTTCTGAAAAGGCAAACTTACGGCTCCTTCTCCCACAGGGAAGGTGCCAGCCTAAAAACTAATGCAGTTTTTCACTATCCCTCTGCAGCCTATCCACAGGCACAACAGCTTTGGGGATCTCTGCTTTCCCAGAGACTCAGCATGTCACGGTGCTCGCTCTCGGCAGAAGCTTTTTTCTGAAAAGGGCAAACTTACGGCTCCTTCTCCCACAGGGAAGGTGCCAGCCCTGAAAACTAATGCAGTTTTTCACTATCCCTCTGCAGCCTATCCACAGGCACAACAGCTTTGGGGATCTCTGCTTTCCCAGAGACTCAGCATGTCACGGTGCTCACTCTCGCCAGAGCCTTTTTCTGAAAAGGCACTCTCGCCAGAGCCTTTTTCTGAAAAGGCAAACTTACGGCTCCTTCTCCCACAGGGAAGGTGCCAGCCCTGAAAGATCTTGCTGGTATTCACTATCCCTCTGCAGCCTATCCACAGGCACAACAGCTTTGGGGATCTCTGCTTTCCCAGAGACTCAGCATGTCATGGTGCTCGCTCTCGGCAGAAGCTTTTTTCTGAAAAGGCAAACTTACGGCTCCTTCTCCCACAGGGTAGGTGCCAGCCCTGAAAACTAATGCAGTTTTTCACTATCCCTCTGCAGCCTATCCACAGGCACAACAGCTTTGGGGATCTCTGCTTTCCCAGAGACTCAGCATGTCACGGTGCTCGCTCTCGGCAGAAGCTTTTTTCTGAAAAGGCAAACTTACGGCTCCTTCTCCCACAGGGAAGGTGCCAGCCCTGAAAACTAATGCAGTTTTTCACTATCCCTCTGCAGCCTATCCACAGGCACAACAGCTTTGGGGATCTCTGCTTTCCCTGAGACTCAGCATCTCACGGTGCTCGCTCTCGGCAGAAGCTTTTTTCTGAAAAGGCAAACTTACGGCTCCTTCTCCCACAGGGAAGGTGCCAGCCCTGAAAACTAATGCAGTTTTTCACTATCCCTCTGCAGCCTATCCACAGGCACAACAGCTTTGGGGATCTCTGCTTTCCCAGAGACTCAGCATGTCACGGTGCTCGCTCTCGGCAGAAGCTTTTTTCTGAAAAGGCAAACTTACGGCTCCTTCTCCCACAGGGAAGGTGCCAGCCCTGAAAACTAATGCAGTTTTTCACTATCCCTCTGCAGCCTATCCACAGGCACAACAGCTTTGGGGATCTCTGCTTTCCCAGAGACTCAGCATGTCACGGTGCTCACTCTCGCCAGAGCCTTTTTCTGAAAAGGCAAACTTACGGCTCCTTCTCCCACAGGGAAGGTGCCAGCCCTGAAAGATCTTGCTGGTATTCACTATCCCTCTGCAGCCTATCCACAGGCACAACAGCTTTGGGGATCTCTGCTTTCCCAGAGACTCAGCATGTCATGGTGCTCGCTCTCGGCAGAAGCTTTTTTCTGAAAAGGCAAACTTACGGCTCCTTCTCCCACAGGGAAGGTGCCAGCCCTGAAAACTAATGCAGTTTTTCACTATCCCTCTGCAGCCTATCCACAGGCACAACAGCTTTGGGGATCTCTGCTTTCCCAGAGACTCAGCATGTCACGGTGCTCGCTCTCGGCAGAAGCTTTTTTCTGAAAAGGCAAACTTACGGCTCCTTCTCCCACAGGGAAGGTGCCAGCCCTGAAAACTAATGCAGTTTTTCACTATCCCTCTGCAGCCTATCCACAGGCACAACAGCTTTGGGGATCTCTGCTTTCCCAGAGACTCAGCATGTCACGGTGCTCGTTCTCGGCAGAAGCTTTTTTCTGAAAAGGCAAACTTACGGCTCCTTCTCCCACAGGGAAGGTGCCAGCCCTGAAAACTAATGCAGTTTTTCACTATCCCTCTGCAGCCTATCCACAGGCACAACAGCTTTGGGGATCTCTGCTTTCCCAGAGACTCAGCATGTCACGGTGCTCGCTCTCGGCAGAAGCTTTTTTCTGAAAAGGCAAACTTACGGCTCCTTCTCCCACAGGGAAGGTGCCAGCCCTGAAAACTAATGCAGTTTTTCACTATCCCCCTGCAGCCTATCCACAGGCACAACAGCTTTGGGGATCTCTGCTTTCCCAGAGACTCAGCATGTCACGGTGCTCGCTCTCGGCAGAAGCTTTTTTCTGAAAAAGAAAACTTTCGGCTCCTTCTCCCACAGGGAAGGTGCCAGCCCTGAAAACTAATGCAGTTTTTCACTATCCCTCTGCAGCCTATCCACAGGCACAACAGCTTTGGGGATCTCTGCTTTCCCAGAGACTCAGCATGTCACGGTGCTCGCTCTCGGCAGAAGCTTTTTTCTGAAAAAGAAAACTTTCGGCTCCTTCTCCCACAGGGAAGGTGCCAGCCCTGAAAACTAATGCAGTTTTTCACTATCCCTCTGCAGCCTATCCACAGGCACAACAGCTTTGGGGATCTCTGCTTTCCCAGAGACTCAGCATGTCACGGTGCTCGCTCTCGGCAGAAGCTTTTTTCTGAAAAGGCAAACTTACGGCTCCTTCTCCCACAGGGAAGGTGCCAGCCCTGAAAACTAATGCAGTTTTTCACTATCCCCCTGCAGCCTATCCACAGGCACAACAGCTTTGGGGATCTCTGCTTTCCCAGAGACTCAGCATGTCACGGTGCTCGCTCTCGGCAGAAGCTTTTTTCTGAAAAAGAAAACTTTCGGCTCCTTCTCCCACAGGGAAGGTGCCAGCCCTGAAAACTAATGCAGTTTTCCACTATCCCTCTGCAGCCTATCCACAGGCACAACAGCTTTGGGGATCTCTGCTTTCCCAGAGACTCAGCATGTCACGGTGCTCGCTCTCGGCAGAAGCTTTTTTCTGAAAAGGCAAACTTACGGCTCCTTCTCCCACAGGGAAGGTGCCAGCCCTGAAAACTAATGCAGTTTTTCACTATCCCTCTGCAGCCTATCCACAGGCACAACAGCTTTGGGGATCTCTGCTTTCCCAGAGACTCAGCATGTCACGGTGCTCACTCTCGCCAGAGCCTTTTTCTGAAAAGGCAAACTTACGGCTCCTTCTCCCACAGGGAAGGTGCCAGCCCTGAAACATCTTGCTGGTATTCACTATCCCTCTGCAGCCTATCCACAGGCACAACAGCTTTGGGGATCTCTGCTTTCCCAGAGACTCAGCATGTCACGGTGCTCGCTCTCGGCAGAAGCTTTTTTCTGAAAAGGCAAACTTACGGCTCCTTCTCCCACAGGGAAGGTGCCAGCCCTGAAAACTAATGCAGTTTTTCACTATCCCTCTGCAGCCTATCCACAGGCACAACAGCTTTGGGGATCTCTGCTTTCCCAGAGACTCAGCATGTCACGGTGCTCGCTCTCGGCAGAAGCTTTTTTCTGAAAAGGCAAACTTACGGCTCCTTCTCCCACAGGGAAGGTGCCAGCCCTGAAAACTAATGCAGTTTTTCACTATCCCTCTGCAGCCTATCCACAGGCACAACAGCTTTGGGGATCTCTGCTTTCCAAGAGACTCAGCATGTCACGGTGCTCGCTCTCGGCAGAAGCTTTTTTCTGAAAAGGCAAACTTACGGCTCCTTCTCCCACAGGGAAGGTGCCAGCCCTGAAAACTAATGCAGTTTTTCACTATCCCTCTGCAGCCTATCCACAGGCACAACAGCTTTTGGGATCTCTGCTTTCCCAGAGACTCAGCATGTCACGGTGCTCGCTCTCGGCAGAAGCTTTTTTCTGAAAAGGCAAACTTACGGCTCCTTCTCCCACAGGGAAGGTGCCAGCCCTGAAAACTAATGCAGTTTTTCACTATCCCTCTGCAGCCTATCCACAGGCACAACAGCTTTGGGGATCTCTGCTTTCCCAGAGACTCAGCATGTCACGGTGCTCGTTCTCGGCAGAAGCTTTTTCTGAGAAGGCAAAAGTGTGGCTCCTTCTCCCACAAGGAAGGTGCTAGCCCTGAAAGATCTTGCTGGTATTCACTATCCCTCTGCAGCCTATCCACAGGCACAACAGCTTTGGGGATCTCTGCTTTCCCTGAGACTCAGCATCTCACGGTGCTCGCTCTCGGCAGAAGCTTTTTTCTGAAAAGGCAAACTTACGGCTCCTTCTCCCACAGGGAAGGTGCCAGCCCTGAAAACTAATGCAGTTTTTCACTATCCCTCTGCAGCCTATCCACAGGCACAACAGCTTTGGGGATCTCTGCTTTCCCAGAGACTCAGCATGTCACGGTGCTCGCTCTCGGCAGAAGCTTTTTTCTGAAAAAGAAAACTTTCGGCTCCTTCTCCCACAGGGAAGGTGCCAGCCCTGAAAACTAATGCAGTTTTTCACTATCCCTCTGCAGCCTATCCACAGGCACAACAGCTTTGGGGATCTCTGCTTTCCCAGAGACTCAGCATGTCACGGTGCTCGCTCTCGGCAGAAGCTTTTTTCTGAAAAGGCAAACTTACGGCTCCTTCTCCCACAGGGAAGGTGCCAGCCCTGAAAACTAATGCAGTTTTTCACTATCCCTCTGCAGCCTATCCACAGGCACAACAGCTTTGGGGATCTCTGCTTTCCCAGAGACTCAGCATGTCACGGTGCTCGCTCTCGGCAGAAGCTTTTTTCTGAAAAAGAAAACTTTCGGCTCCTTCTCCCACAGGGAAGGTGCCAGCCCTGAAAACTAATGCAGTTTTTCACTATCCCTCTGCAGCCTATCCACAGGCACAACAGCTTTGGGGATCTCTGCTTTCCCAGAGACTCAGCATGTCACGGTGCTCGCTCTCGGCAGAAGCTTTTTTCTGAAAAGGCAAACTTACGGCTCCTTCTCCCACAGGGAAGGTGCCAGCCCTGAAAACTAATGCAGTTTTTCACTATCCCCCTGCAGCCTATCCACAGGCACAACAGCTTTGGGGATCTCTGCTTTCCCAGAGACTCAGCATGTCACGGTGCTCGCTCTCGGCAGAAGCTTTTTTCTGAAAAAGAAAACTTTCGGCTCCTTCTCCCACAGGGAAGGTGCCAGCCCTGAAACATCTTGCTGGTATTCACTATCCCTCTGCAGCCTATCCACAGGCACAACAGCTTTGGGGATCTCTGCTTTCCCAGAGACTCAGCATGTCACAGTGCTCGCTCTCGGCAGAAGCTTTTTTCTGAAAAGGCAAACTTACGGCTCCTTCTCCCACAGGGAAGGTGCCAGCCCTGAAAACTAATGCAGTTTTTCACTATCCCTCTGCAGCCTATCCACAGGCACAACAGCTTTGGGGATCTCTGCTTTCCCAGAGACTCAGCATGTCACGGTGCTCGTTCTCGGCAGAAGCTTTTTCTGAGAAGGCAAAAGTGTGGCTCCTTCTCCCACAAGGAAGGTGCTAGCCCTGAAAGATCTTGCTGGTATTCACTATCCCTCTGCAGCCTATCCACAGGCACAACAGCTTTGGGGATCTCTGCTTTCCCAGAGACTCAGCATGTCACGGTGCTCGCTCTCGGCAGAAGCTTTTTTCTGAAAAGGCAAACTTACGGCTCCTTCTCCCACAGGGAAGGTGCCAGCCCTGAAAACTAATGCAGTTTTTCACTATCCCTCTGCAGCCTATCCACAGGCACAACAGCTTTGGGGATCTCTGCTTTCCCAGAGACTCAGCATGTCACGGTGCTCGCTCTCGGCAGAAGCTTTTTTCTGAAAAGGCAAACTTACGGCTCCTTCTCCCACAGGGAAGGTGCCAGCCCTGAAAACTAATGCAGTTTTTCACTATCCCTCTGCAGCCTATCCACAGGCACAACAGCTTTGGGGATCTCTGCTTTCCCAGAGACTCAGCATGTCACGGTGCTCACTCTCGCCAGAGCCTTTTTCTGAAAAGGCAAACTTACGGCTCCTTCTCCCACAGGGAAGGTGCCAGCCCTGAAAGATCTTGCTGGTATTCACTATCCCTCTGCAGCCTATCCACAGGCACAACAGCTTTTGGGATCTCTGCTTTCCCAGAGACTCAGCATGTCATGGTGCTCGCTCTCGGCAGAAGCTTTTTTCTGAAAAGGCAAACTTACGGCTCCTTCTCCCACAGGGAAGGTGCCAGCCCTGAAAACTAATGCAGTTTTTCACTATCCCTCTGCAGCCTATCCACAGGCACAACAGCTTTGGGGATCTCTGCTTTCCCAGAGACTCAGCATGTCACGGTGCTCGCTCTCGGCAGAAGCTTTTTTCTGAAAAGGCAAACTTACGGCTCCTTCTCCCACAGGGAAGGTGCCAGCCCTGAAAACTAATGCAGTTTTTCACTATCCCTCTGCAGCCTATCCACAGGCACAACAGCTTTGGGGATCTCTGCTTTCCCAGAGACTCAGCATGTCACGGTGCTCGTTCTCGGCAGAAGCTTTTTTCTGAAAAGGCAAACTTACGGCTCCTTCTCCCACAGGGAAGGTGCCAGCCCTGAAAACTAATGCAGTTTTTCACTATCCCTCTGCAGCCTATCCACAGGCACAACAGCTTTGGGGATCTCTGCTTTCCCAGAGACTCAGCATGTCACGGTGCTCGCTCTCGGCAGAAGCTTTTTTCTGAAAAGGCAAACTTACGGCTCCTTCTCCCACAGGGAAGGTGCCAGCCCTGAAAACTAATGCAGTTTTTCACTATCCCCCTGCAGCCTATCCACAGGCACAACAGCTTTGGGGATCTCTGCTTTCCCAGAGACTCAGCATGTCACGGTGCTCGCTCTCGGCAGAAGCTTTTTTCTGAAAAAGAAAACTTTCGGCTCCTTCTCCCACAGGGAAGGTGCCAGCCCTGAAAACTAATGCAGTTTTTCACTATCCCCCTGCAGCCTATCCACAGGCACAACAGCTTTGGGGATCTCTGCTTTCCCAGAGACTCAGCATGTCACGGTGCTCGCTCTCGGCAGAAGCTTTTTTCTGAAAAGGCAAACTTACGGCTCCTTCTCCCACAGGGAAGGTGCCAGCCCTGAAAACTAATGCAGTTTTTCACTATCCCTCTGCAGCCTATCCACAGGCACAACAGCTTTGGGGATCTCTGCTTTCCCAGAGACTCAGCATGTCACGGTGCTCGCTCTCGGCAGAAGCTTTTTTCTGAAAAGGCAAACTTACGGCTCCTTCTCCCTCAGGGAAGGTGCTAGCCCTGAAAACTAATGCAGTTTTTCACTATCCCTCTGCAGCCTATCCACAGGCACAACAGCTTTGGGGATCTCTGCTTTCCCAGAGACTCAGCATGTCACGGTGCTCGTTCTCGGCAGAAGCTTTTTCTGAGAAGGCAAAAGTGTGGCTCCTTCTCCCACAAGGAAGGTGCTAGCCCTGAAAGATCTTGCTGGTATTCACTATCCCTCTGCAGCCTATCCACAGGCACAACAGCTTTTGGGATCTCTGCTTTCCCAGAGACTCAGCATGTCACGGTGCTCGCTCTCGCAGAAGCTTTTTTCTGAAAAGGCAAACTTACGGCTCCTTCTCCCACAGGGAAGGTGCCAGCCCTGAAAACTAATGCAGTTTTTTCACTATCCCCTGCAGCCTATCCACAGGCACAACAGCTTTGGGGATCTCTGCTTTCCCAGAGACTCAGCATGTCACGGTGCTCGCTCTCGGCAGAAGCTTTTTTCTGAAAAAGAAAACTTTCGGCTCCTTCTCCCACAGGGAAGGTGCCAGCCCTGAAAACTAATGCAGTTTTTCACTATCCCTCTGCAGCCTATCCACAGGGCACAACAGCTTTGGGGATCTCTGCTTTCCCAGAGACTCAGCATGTCACGGTGCTCGCTCTCGGCAGAAGCTTTTTTCTGAAAAGGCAACTTACGGCTCCTTCTCCCACAGGGAAGGTGCCAGCCCTGAAAACTAATGCAGTTTTTCACTATCCCCCTGCAGCCTATCCACAGGCACAACAGCTTTGGGGATCTCTGCTTTCCCAGAGACTCAGCATGTCACGGGTGCTCGCTCTCGGCAGAAGCTTTTTTCTGAAAAGGCAAACTTACGGCTCCTTCTCCCTCAGGGAAGGTGCTAGCCCTGAAAACTAATGCAGTTTTTCACTATCCCTCTGCAGCCTATCACAGGCACAACAGCTTTGGGGATCTCTGCTTTCCCAGAGACTCAGCATGTCACGGTGCTCGTTCTCGGCAGAAGCTTTTTCTGAGAAGGCAAAAGTGTGGCTCCTTCTCCCACAAGGAAGGTGCTAGCCCTGAAAGATCTTGCTGGTATTCACTATCCCTCTGCAGCCTATCCACAGGCACAACAGCTTTTGGGATCTCTGCTTTCCCAGAGACTCAGCATGTCACGGTGCTCGCTCTCGGGGAGAAGCTTTTTCTGAAAGGCAAACTTACGGCTCCTTCTCCCACAGGGAAGGTGCCAGCCCTGAAAACTAATGCAGTTTTTCACTATCCCTCTGCAGCCTATCCACAGGCACAACAGCTTTGGGGATCTCTGCTTTCCCAGAGACTCAGCATGTCACGGTGCTCGCTCTCGGCAGAAGCTTTTTTCTGAAAAGGCAAACTTACGGCTCCTTCTCCCACAGGGAAGGTGCCAGCCCTGAAAACTAATGCAGTTTTTTCACTATCCCTCTGCAGCCTATCCACAGGCACAACAGCTTTGGGGATCTCTGCTTTCCCAGAGACTCAGCATGTCACGGTGCTCACTCTCGCCAGAGCCTTTTTCTGAAAAGGCAAACTTACGGCTCCTTCTCCACAGGGAAGGTGCCAGCCCTGAAAGATCTTGCTGGTATTCACTATCCCTCTGCAGCCTATCCACAGGCACAACAGCTTTTGGGATCTCTGCTTTCCCAGAGACTCAGCATGTCATGGTGCTCGCTCTCGGCATATTCTTTTTTCTGAAAAGGCAAACTTACGGCTCCTTCTCCCACAGGGAAGGTGCCAGCCTGAAAACTAATGCAGTTTTTCACTATCCCTCTGCAGCCTATCCACAGGCACAACAGCTTTGGGGATCTCTGCTTTCCCAGAGACTCAGCATGTCACGGTGCTCGCTCTCGGCAGAAGCTTTTTTCTGAAAAGGCAAACTTACGGCTCCTTCTCCCACAGGGAAGGTGCCAATCCCTGAAAACTAATGCAGTTTTTCACTATCCCTCTGCAGCCTATCCACAGGCACAACAGCTTTGGGGATCTCTGCTTTCCCAGAGACTCAGCATGTCACTGTGCTCGTTCTCGGCAGAAGCTTTTTTCTGAAAAGGCAAACTTACGGCTCCTTCTCCCACAGGGAAGGTGCCAGCCCTGAAAACTAATGCAGTTTTTCACTATCCCTCTGCAGCCTATCCACAGGCACAACAGCTTTGGGGATCTCTGCTTTCCCAGAGACTCAGCATGTCACGGTGCTCGCTCTCGGCAGAAGCTTTTTTCTGAAAAGGCAAACTTACGGCTCCTTCTCCCACAGGGAAGGTGCCAGCCCTGAAAACTAATGCAGTTTTTCACTATCCCCCTGCAGCCTATCCACAGCACAACAGCTTTGGGGATCTCTGCTTTCCCAGAGACTCAGCATGTCACGGTGCTCGCTCTCGGCAGAAGCTTTTTCTGAAAAAGAAAACTTTCGGCTCCTTCTCCCACAGGGAAGGTGCCAGCCCTGAAAACTAATGCAGTTTTTCACTATCCCTCTGCAGCCTATCCACAGGCACAACAGCTTTGGGGATCTCTGCTTTCCCAGAGACTCAGCATGTCACGGTGCTCGCTCTCGGCAGAAGCTTTTTTCTGAAAAGGCAAACTTACGGCTCCTTCTCCCACAGGGAAGGTGCCAGCCCTGAAAACTAATGCAGTTTTTCACTATCCCCCTGCAGCCTATCCACAGGCACAACAGCTTTGGGGATCTCTGCTTTCCCAGAGACTCAGCATGTCACGGTGCTCGCTCTCGGCAGAAGCTTTTTTCTGAAAAAGAAAACTTTCGGCTCCTTCTCCCACAGGGAAGGTGCCAGCCTAAAAACTAATGCAGTTTTTCACTATCCCTCTGCAGCCTATCCACAGGCACAACAGCTTTGGGGATCTCTGCTTTCCCAGAGACTCAGCATGTCACGGTGCTCGCTCTCGGCAGAAGCTTTTTTCTGAAAAGGCAAACTTACGGCTTCCTTCTCCCACAGGGAAGGTGCCAGCCCTGAAAATTAATGCAGTTTTTCACTATCCCTCTGCAGCCTATCCACAGGCACAACAGCTTTTGGGATCTCTGCTTTCCCAGAGACTCAGCATGTCACGGTGCTCGCTCTCGGCAGAAGCTTTTTTCTGAAAACTCAAACATACGGCTCCTTCTCCACAGGGAAGGTGCCAGCCGTGAAAAACTAATGCAGTTTTTCACTATCCCTCTGCAGCCTATCCACAGGCACAACAGCTTTGGGGATCTCTGCTTTCCCAGAGACTCAGCATGTCACGGTGCTCACTCTCGCCAGAGCCTTTTTCTGAAAAGGCAAACTTACGGCTCCTTCTCCCACAAGGAAGGTGCCAGCCCTGAAAGATCTTGCTGGTATTCACTATCCCTCTGCAGCCTATCCACAGGCACAACAGCTTTTGGGATCTCTGCTTTCCCAGAGACTCAGCATGGTCACGGTGCTCGCTCTCGGCAGAAGCTTTTTTCTGAAAAGGCAAACTTACGGCTCCTTCTCCCACAGGAAGGTGCCAGCCCTGAAAACTAATGCAGGTTTTTCACTATCCCTCTGCAGCCTATCCACAGGCACAACAGCTTTGGGGATCTCTGCTTTCCCAGAGACTCAGCATGTCACGGTGCTCGTTCTCGGCAGAAGCTTTTTCTGAGAAGGCAAAAGTGTGGCTCCTTCTCCCACAAGGAAGGTGCTAGCCCTGAAAGATCTTGCTGGTATTCACTATCCCTCTGCAGCCTATCCACAGGCACAACAGCTTTTGGGATCTCTGCTTTCCCAGAGACTCAGCATGTCACGGTGCTCGCTCTCGGCAGAAGCTTTTTCAGAAAAGGCAAACTTACGGCTCCTTCTCCCACAGGGAAGGTGCCAGCCCTGAAAACTAATGCAGTTTTTCACTATCCCTCTGCAGCCTATCCACAGGCACAACAGCTTTGGGGATCTCTGCTTTCCCAGAGACTCAGCATGTCACGGTGCTCGCTCTCGGCAGAAGCTTTTTTCTGAAAAGGCAAACTTACGGCTCCTTCTCCCACAGGGAAGGTGCCAGCCCTGAAAACTAATGCAGTTTTTTCACTATCCCTCTGCAGCCTATCCACAGGCACAACAGCTTTGGGGATCTCTGCTTTCCCAGAGACTCAGCATGTCACGGTGCTCACTCTCGCCAGAGCCTTTTTCTGAAAAGGCAAACTTACGGCTCCTTCTCCCACAGGGAAGGTGCCAGCCCTGAAAGATCTGCTGGTATTCACTATCCCTCTGCAGCCTATCCACAGGCACAACAGCTTTTGGGATCTCTGCTTTCCCAGAGACTCAGCATGTCACGGTGCTCGCTCTCGGCAGAAGCTTTTTTCTGAAAAGGCAAACTTACGGCTCCTTCTCCCACAGGGAAGGTGCCAGCCCTGAAAACTAATGCAGTTTTTCACTATCCCTCTGCAGCCTATCCACAGGCACAACAGCTTTGGGATCTCTGCTTTCCCAGAGACTCAGCATGTCACGGTGCTCGCTCTCGGCAGAAGCTTTTTTCTGAAAAGGCAAACTTACGGCTCCTTCTCCC
>NW_026061001.1:0-5090 GCF_929443795.1 Astur gentilis
CCCCCCCCCAAAAAATTAAATAAAGTTTTGGGGTGTCCCCCCCAACATCTAAGGGATCCCCAAAAAGCAGGGGGGATCCCCAAAATGCTGGGGGGGTTGTGATTTGGGCGGGGGGCAACTCGTTTGGCGGGCGTACGGGGTGGTTGGGGGCGTGCGGACGCTGCCGGCGTCCTGCCACTGGGTGGGAAAAGGGGGTGCCCCCCCCCAAAAAAAATAAAAAATAAAATTTTGGGGTGTCCCCCCCCTACCTGGAGGCAGCGGGGGTGCACGATTTCGCTGCAGAGGGTGCACTCCATCAGCGAGAGCTCGAATTTCTCCTCCGGCCCCTCGGCCGCTTCTTCCCGTCCGGCTTCTCCGCAAGCCAAGCACACCGCCGTGTGGGGCAGCACCGGCTGGGGGGGGGGGGGCATCAAGGGGGGGTTAGGGTACCCCAAAATTGTCATGGGTCCCCCAAAACCCACCCCGAAACCTCAGACGAGCCCGGGGTTGCTGAAGGTACGGTGTGGAATAAGCCCAAGGTTACCCCAAAGTGTTTTAGGAGTGTTCAAATCATCGCAAAAAGCCTCAAAATCCAAACTGGGGGTCCTCAAATCGCCCCAAACACCCCCAAAATCCAACCCTGGGGTCCCCAAATCACCCCAAAGACCCCCAAAACTATTCATTGGGTTCTCAAATCAGCCCAAAGACCCCCAAAATCCACCTCGGGGTCCTCAAATCACCCCAAACGCCCCCAAAATCCACCCCTGGGGTCCTCATGTCACCCCAGAGACCCCCAAAACTACTCATTGGGTCCTCAAATCACCCCAAAAAAACCCAAAATCCAACCCTGGGGTCCTCAAATCACCCCAAAAAACAACCCTGGGGTCCTCATGTCACCCCAAAGACCCCCAAAACTATTTGTTGGGTTCTCAAATCACCCCAAAGACCCCCAAAATCCAACCCTGGGGTCCCCAAATCACCCCAAAGACCCCCAAAACTATTCGTGGGGTTCTCAAATCACCCCAAACACCCGCAAAATCTACCCCTGGGGTCTCCAAATCACCCCAGAGAGACCCCCAAAACTATTTGTGGGGTTCTCAAATCACCCAAAACACCCCCAAAACATAACCCGGCGGTCCTCAAATCACCCCAGAGACCCCCAAAACTATTCATTGGGTCCTCAAATCACCCCAAAAACCCCAAAAATCCAACCCTGGGGTCCTCAAATCACCCCAAAGACCCCCAAAACCATTCGTGGGGTTCTCAAATCACCCCAAACACCCCCAAAATCCACCCCG
Source organism: Astur gentilis (assembly GCF_929443795.1). Taxonomy (NCBI): domain Eukaryota; kingdom Metazoa; phylum Chordata; class Aves; order Accipitriformes; family Accipitridae; genus Astur; species Astur gentilis. Next base: position 1,278 of record NW_026061001.1, read on the forward strand.
GGGTCCTCAAATCGCCCCAGGGACCCCCAAAACCATTCCAAAGACCCCAAAAACCACCCCAGGGACCCCCCAGACCCACCCCAGGGACCCCCTAAACCACCCCAGGGACCCAGACCACCCGAGAGACCCCCAAAACCACCCCAGAGACCCCTAAAACCACCCCAGAGACCCCCCAGACCCACAGGGACCCCCAAAACTCCCCCAGGGATCCCCAAAACCATTCCAGAGACCCCCAAAACCACCCCAGGGACCCCCTAAACCACCCCAGGGACCCCCTAAACCACCCCAGGGACCCCCAGACCCACCCCAGGGCTCCCCTAGGGACATCCTAAACCACCCCAGGGACCCCCAAACCCACCCCAGGGACCCCTAAAACCACCCCAGGGACCCCCAAACCCACCCCAGGGACCCCCCAGGGACATCCTAAACCACACCAGGGTCCCCCAAACCACACCAGGGACCCCCTAAACTGCCCCAGAGACCCCTAAAACCACCCCGGAGACCCCCCAGACCCACCCCAGAGATCCCCAAAACCATTCCAGAGACCCCTAAAACCACGGCAGGGACCCCCAAACCCACCGCAGGGCTCCCCCAGGGACCCCCTAAACCACCCCAGGGACCCCCAACCCACCCCAGGGACCCCTTAAACCACACCAGAGACCCCCAAACCATCCCTGGGACCCCTAAAACCACCCCAGGGACCCCCCAGACCCACCCCAGGGACCCCCAAAACTATCCCAGGGATCCCCAGACCACCCCAGGGACCCTCAAAACCACCCCAGGGACCCCCAAAACCACCCCAGGGCTCCCCCAGGGACCCCCTAAACCACACCAGGGACCCCTTAAACCACACCAGGGACCCTTTAAACCATCCCAGGGACCCCCTAAACTGCCCCAGAGACCCCTAAAACCACCCCGGAGACCCCCCAGACCCACCCCAGGGATCCCCAAAACTCCCCCAGGGATCCCCAAAACCATTCCAGAGACCCCCAAAACCACCCCAGGGACCCCCAGACCCACCCCAGGGACCCCCAAAACCACCCCAGGGACCCCCAAAACCACCCCAGGGCTCCCCCAGGGACCCCCTAAACCACACCACGGACCCCTAAACCACCCCAGGGACCCCCAAACCCACCCTAGGGACCCCCAGACCCCCCGGTTTTGGGGTTCCCCTCACCGCTGTGCACTGCCGTAAGAGACAAGACTGCTTCATGCGCCCCGGCCCCCCGAATTTCTTCATATCCCGGCAGAAGTGGCACTCGCCGCACTCGGAGCGCAGGCAGGCCCGGCACCTCCGGCACCGCGTCCGGCGACGCCGAGCTCCTGCCCCGGCCCCGCGGCTCCGCATTGGCCCCCCCCCCGCTCCCCGCCTACGCCGGCCTGGGGACCCCCCCCCCACACACACACGTGGGGATCGGGGACGGCGTGGGGGGGCGTGGGGGTGTTTTGGGCAACGTGGGGACAGGGAAAGCGACGTTGCGGGGTCGTGGGGACGTCACGGGGACGTTACGGGCACCGTGGGGACATCATGGGGGTCATGGGGACGTCACGGGGGTCGTGGGGACATTTTGGGCACCGTGGGGACGTCACGGGGACGTTATGGGCACCATGGGGACGCCACGGGGGTCGTGGGGGCATTACGGGCACCGTGGGGACGTCACGGGGACGTTATGCGCACCGTGGGGACGTCACAGGGGTCGTGGGGACGTCACGGGGGCGTTATGGGGGTCGTGGGGACGTCACAGGGGTCGTGGGGACGTCACGGGGACGTTATGGGGGTGGTGGGGACGTCACGGGGGCGTTATGGGGGTCGTGGGGACGTCACGGGGGTCGTGGGGACGTCACGGGGGCGTTATGGGGGTCGTGGGGACGTCACGGGGGCATTATGGGCACCGTGGGGACGTCACGGGGGTCGTGGGGACGTCACGGGGACGTTATGGGGGTCGCGGGGACGTCACGGGGACGTTATGGGCACCGTGGGGACGTTACGGGCACCGTGGGGACGTCACGGGGGTCGTGGGGACATTGTGGGCACCATGGGGACGTCACGGGGACGTTACGGGCACCGTGGGGATGTCACGGGGGTCGTGGGGACATTGTGGGCACCATGGGGACGTCACGGGGACGTTACGGGCACCGTGGGGATGTCACGGGGGTCGTGGGGACATTGTGGGCACCATGGGGACGTCACGGGGACGTTACGGGCACCGTGGGGATGTCACGGGGGTCGTGGGGACATTGTGGGCACCATGGGGACGTCACGGGGACGTTACGGGCACCGTGGGGATGTCACGGGGGTCGTGGGGACATTATGGGCACCGTGGGGATGTCATGGGGACATTTTGGGCACCGTGGGGACGTCATGGGGACCGTGGGGATGTCACGGGGACGTTTTGGGAACATTATGGGCACCGTGGGGACATTATGGGCACCGTGGGGATGTCACGGGGGCCGTGGGGATGTCACGGGGGCATTACAGGCACCGGGGGGACATCACGGGGACATTTTGGGGACCGTGGGGACATCGTGGGGACGTTGCGGGGACCGTGGAGATGTCACAGGGATCAAGGGGACATCGTGGGGGCGTCACGGGGACATTACAGGCACCGTGGGGATGTCACGGGGGTCGAGGGGACATGGTGGGGATGTTGTGGGGACCGTGGGGACATCGTGGGGACCGTGGGGAATGTCGTGGGGATGTCGTAGGGATATCGTGGGGAGTGTGGGGATGTCGTGGGGACCGTGGGGATGTCGTGGGGATATCGTGGGGACCGTGGGGATGTCGTGGGGACGCCGTGGGGACCGTGGGGATGTCGTGGGCACCCCGGAGCGGGAGGGGGACGGGACACGACGACACACACCAAAAGCGGACATCGTGGGGGCACAGCGAATCCATCGAGAAGCCCCCCCCCCCCCCAAAAAAAAAAAACCAAACAACCAAAAAAAAACAAACAAACAAACAGACACAGACGCTCCGTTAGTGCCGCCGGGGGAGGGAGAACACACAAAACCACCCTCCGCGATACCGGAGAGACAAAATAACCCCCTAAACCCCCCCAAACCCCCCCAAAAAACCCCACATCACCACACAAATATCCCGGGTTCGGCACTGGGGGGGGGGGGGGGGGCCTCACCTGCAGCCGCGCCGTGGGGCCGGGAGCGGCGCCATCGCCGGGGCGGCGGGAACGGAGAGAGGAGGAGGAGGAGGGGGGTCGGTAGAAGAAGAGGAGGAGGAGGAGGAGGAAGAAAAAAGAGGAGGAGGAGGGGGGGGCGGAAGGCCCCACCGGGGCCGCCGCCGCCCGCCCGCCCCCCCCCCTCCGCCACCGCTACCGCCTCCGCAAAATGGCGGCGGAGCGACGCCGCGCAAGGGACGACGGGAAGCGTAGTCCCGAGGGGTGTGTCCTCAAGGCGGGAGCCAATCGGAAGCGGCGCTGAGAAGGGCTGGGTGGGCGGGAAGGAGGAAGAGGGAGGAGAGGAGAGCCACGCCCCTTCCTCCTTCTGGGGGAGGATCATAGAGTTCGCGCTGGGGGGAATGGGGAAAGAGCGGTCCTCCGAGGCGGCTAGAGAGGCTGGAGCGGAAGTGGCGTCGCTGAGGAGGAAGATGGGGGGTGGTGGCGGGTGTCTGTGTCCCCCCCCCCGGTAAAACGGCGGCCGGGCCCGGAGGGGGGGGGGGGACACGGATGGGGGGGGCTCTGCTGGGGGTGAGTGGGGGTTGGGGGGGGTCCCTGCTATGGGGGGAGGGGTCTTGGTGTGGATTGGGGGGGCAGGGGTATGAGGGGGGGTCTCTTGTATAGATTGGGGGGGGTTTAGGGT
>NW_026061002.1:0-35368 GCF_929443795.1 Astur gentilis
TAGCTTCTGCCGAGAGCGAGCAACCGTGACATGCTGAGTCTCTGGGAAAGCAGAGATCCCCAAAGCTGTTGTGCCTGTGGATAGGCTGCAGGAGGATAGTGAATACCAGCAAGATCTTTCAGGGCTAGCACCTTCCTTGTGGGAAAGGAGCCACACTTTTGCCTTCTCAGAAAAAGCTTCTGCGAGAGCGAGCACGTGACATGCTGAGTCTCTGGGAAAGCAGAGATCCCAAAGCTGTTGTGCCTGTGGATAGGCTGCAGAGGGATAGTGAATACCAGCAAGATCTTTCAGGGCTGGCACCTTCCTTGTGGGGAGAAGGAGCCGTAAGTTTGCCTTTTCAGAAAAAGGCTTCTGCGAGAGCGAGCACCGTGACATGCTGAGTCTCTGGGAAAGCAGAGATCCCCAAAGCTGTTGTGCCTGTGGATAGGCTGCAGAGGGATAGTGAAAAACTGCATTAGTTTTCAGGGCTGGCACCTTCCCTGTGGGAGAAGGAGCCGTAAGTTTGCCTTCTCAGAAAAAGCTTCTGCCGAGAGCGAGCACCGTGACATGCTGAGTCTCTGGGAAAGCAGAGATCCCCAAAGCTGTTGTGCCTGTGGATAGGCTGCAGAGGGATAGTGAAAAACTGCATTAGTTTTCAGGGCTGGCACCTTCCTGTGGGAGAAGGAGCCGTAAGTTTGCCTTTTCAGAAAAAGCTTCTGCCGAGAGAGAGCACCGTGACATGCTGAGTCTCTGGGAAAGCAGAGATCCCAAAGCTGTTGTGCCTGTGGATAGGCTGCAGAGGGATAGTGAAAAACTGCATTAGTTTTCAGGGCTGGCACCTTCCCTGTGGGAGAAGGAGCCGTAAGTTTGCCTTTCAGAAAAAGCTTCTGCCGAGAGCGAGCACCGTGACATGCTGAGTCTCTGGGAAAGCAGAGATCCCAAAGCTGTTGTGCCTGTGGATAGGCTGCAGAGGGATAGTGAAAAACTGCATTAGTTTTCAGGGCTGGCACCTTCCCTGTGGGAGAAGGAGCCGTAAGTTTGCCTTTTCAGAAAAAAGCTTCTGCCGAGAGCGAGCACCGTGACATGCTGAGTCTCTGGGAAAGCAGAGATCCCCAAAGCTGTTGTGCCTGTGGATAGGCTGCAGAGGGATAGTGAAAAACTGCATTAGTTTTCAGGGCTGGCACCTCCCTGTGGGAGAAGGAGCCGTAAGTTTGCCTTTCAGAAAAAGCTTCTGCCGAGAGCGAGCACCGTGACATGCTGAGTCTCTGGGAAAGCAGAGATCCCCAAAGCTGTTGTGCCTGTGGATAGGCTGCAGAGGGATAGTGAAAAACTGCATTAGTTTTCAGGGCTGGCACCTTCCCTGTGGGAGAAGGAGCCGTAAGTTTGCCTTTTCAGAAAAAAAGCTTCTGCCGAGAGCGAGCACCGTGACATGCTGAGTCTCTGGGAAAGCAGAGATCCCCAAAGCTGTTGTGCCTGTGGATAGGCTGCAGAGGGATAGTGAAAAACTGCATTAGTTTTCAGGGGCCTGGCACCCTTCCCTGTGGGAGAAGGAGCCGTAAGTTTGCCTTTTCAGAAAAAAGCTTCTGCCGAGAGCGAGCACCGTGACATGCTGAGTCTCTGGGAAAGCAGAGATCCCCAAAGCTGTTGTGCCTGTGGATAGGCTGCAGAGGGATAGTGAAAAACTGCATTAGTTTTCAGGGCTGCACCTTCCCTGTGGGAGAAGGAGCCGTAAGTTTGCCTTTTCAGAAAAAGCTTCTGCCGATGAGCGAGCACCGTGACATGCTGAGTCTCTGGGAAAGCAGAGATCCCAAAAGCTGTTGTGCCTGTGGATAGGCTGCAGAGGGATAGTGAAAAACTGCATTAGTTTTCAGGGCTGGCACCTTCCCTGTGGAGAAGGAGCCCTAAGTTTGCCTTTCAGAAAAAAGCTTCTGCCAGAGAACGAGCACCGTGACATGCTGAGTCTCTGGAAAGCAGAGATCCCAAAAGCTGTTGTGCCTGTGGATAGGCTGCAGAGGGATAGTGAAAAACTGCATTAGTTTCAGGGCTGGCACCTTCCCTGTGGGAGAAGGAGCCGTAAGTTTGCCTTTCAGAAAAAAGCTTCTGCCGAGAGCGAGCACCGTGACATGCTGAGTCTCTGGGAAAGCAGAGATCCCAAAAGCTGTTGTGCCTGTGGATAGGCTGCAGAGGGATAGTGAAAAACTGCATTAGTTTTCAGGGCTGGCACCTTCCCTGTGGGAGAAGGAGCCGTAAAGTTTGCCTTTCAGAAAAAAGCTTCTGCCGAGAACGAGCACCGTGACATGCTGAGTCTCTGGGAAAGCAGAGATCCCAAAAGCTGTTGTGCCTGTGGATAGGCTGCAGAGGGATAGTGAATACCAGCAAGATCTTTCAGGGCTGGCACCTTCCTTGTGGGAGAAGGAGCCGTAAGTTTGCCTTTTCAGAAAAAGGCTCTGCCGAGAGCGAGCACCGTGACATGCTGAGTCTCTGGGAAAGCAGAGATCCCAAAGCTGTTGTGCCTGTGGATAGGCTGCAGAGGGATAGTGAAAAACTGCATTAGTTTTCAGGGCTGGCACCTTCCTGTGGGAGAAGGAGCCTGTAAGTTTGCCTTTCAAAAAAAAAGCTTCTGCCGAGAGCGAGCACCGTGACATGCTGAGTCTCTGGGAAAGCAGAGATCCCAAAAGCTGTTGTGCCTGTGGATAGGCTGCAGAGGGATAGTGAATACCAGCAAGATCTTTCAGGGCTGGCACCTTCCCTGTGGGAGAAGGAGCCGTAAGTTTGCCTTTTCAGAAAAAGCTTCTGCCGAGAGCGAGCACCGTGACATGCTGAGTCTCTGGGAAAGCAGAGATCCCCAAAGCTGTTGTGCCTGTGGATAGGCTGCAGAGGGATAGTGAAAAAACTGCATTAGTTTTCAGGGCTGGCACCTTCCCTGTGGGAGAAGGAGCCGTAAGTTTGCCTTTTCAGAAAAAAGCTTCTGCCGAGAGCGAGCACCGTGACATGCTGAGTCTCTGGGAAAGCAGAGATCCCCAAAGCTGTTGTGCCTGTGGATAGGCTGCAGAGGGATAGTGGAAAAACTGCATTAGTTTTCAGGGCTGGCACCTTCCCTGTGGGAGAGGAGCCGTAAGTTTGCCTTTTCAGAAAAAAGCTTCTGCCGAGAGCGAGCACCGTGACATGCTGAGTCTCTGGGAAAGCAGAGATCCCAAAGCTGTTGTGCCTGTGGATAGGCTGCAGGAGGATAGTGAATACCAGCAAGATCTTTCAGGGCTGCACCTTCCCTGTGGGAGAAGGAGCCGTAAGTTTGCCTTTTCAGAAAAAGGCTCTGCCGAGAGCGAGCACCGTGACATGCTGAGTCTCTGGGAAAGCAGAGATCCCCAAAGCTGTTGTGCCTGTGGATAGGCTGCAGAGGATAGTGAAAACTGCATTAGTTTTCAGGGCTAGCACCTTCCCTGAGGGAGAAGGAGCCGAAAGTTTTCTTTTTCAGAAAAAAGCTTCTGCCGAGAGCGAGCACCGTGACATGCTGAGTCTCTGGGAAAGCAGAGATCCCCAAAGCTGTTGTGCCTGTGGATAGGCTGCAGAGGGATAGTGAAAAACTGCATTAGTTTTCAGGGCTGGCACCTTCCCTGTGGGAGAAGGAGCCGTAAGTTTGCCTTTTCAGAAAAAGCTTCTGCCGAGAGCGAGCACCGTGACATGCTGAGTCTCTGGGAAAGCAGAGATCCCCAAAGCTGTTGTGCCTGTGGATAGGCTGCAGGAGGATAGTGAATACCAGCAAGATCTTTCAGGGCTAGCACCTTCCCTGTGGGGAGAAGGAGCCACACTTTTGCCTTCTCAGAAAAAGCTTCTGCCGAGAGCGAGCACCGTGACATGCTGAGTCTCTGGGAAAGCAGAGATCCCAAAAGCTGTTGTGCCTGTGGATAGGCTGCAGAGGGATAGTGAAAAACTGCATTAGTTTTCAGGGCTGGCACCTTCCATGTGGGAGAAGGAGCCGTAAGTTTGCCTTTTCAGAAAAAAGCTTCTGCCGAGAGCGAGCACCGTGACATGCTGAGTCTCTGGGAAAGCAGAGATCCCCAAAGCTGTTGTGCCTGTGGATAGGCTGCAGAGGGATAGTGAAAAACTGCATTAGTTTTCAGGGCTGGCACCTTCCCTGTGGGAGAAGGAGCCGTAAGTTTGCCTTTTCAGAAAAAAGCTTCTGCCGAGAGCGAGCACCGTGACATGCTGAGTCTCTGGGAAAGCAGAGATCCCCAAAGCTGTTGTGCCTGTGGATAGGCTGCAGAGGGATAGTGAAAAACTGCATTAGTTTTCAGGGCTGGCACCTTCCCTGTGGGAGAAGGAGCCGTAAGTTTGCCTTTTCAGAAAAAAGCTTCTGCCGAGAGCGAGCACCGTGACATGCTGAGTCTCTGGGAAAGCAGAGATCCCCAAAGCTGTTGTGCCTGTGGATAGGCTGCAGAGGGATAGTGAAAAACTGCATTAGTTTTCAGGGCTGGCACCCTCCCTGTGGGAGAAGGAGCCGTAAGTTTGCCTTTTCAGAAAAAAGCTTCTGCCGAGAGCGAGCACCGTGACATGCTGAGTCTCTGGGAAAGCAGAGATCCCCAAAGCTGTTGTGCCTGTGGATAGGCTGCAGAGGGATAGTGAAAAACTGCATTAGTTTTCAGGGCTGGCACCTTCCCTGTGGGAGAAGGAGCCGTAAGTTTGCCTTTTCAGAAAAAAGCTTCTGCCGAGAGCGAGCACCGTGACATGCTGAGTCTCTGGGAAAGCAGAGATCCCCAAAGCTGTTGTGCCTGTGGATAGGCTGCAGAGGGATAGTGAAAAACTGCATTAGTTTTCAGGGCTGGCACCTTCCCTGTGGGAGAAGGAGCCGTAAGTTTGCCTTTTCAGAAAAAAGCTTCTGCCGAGAGCGAGCACCGTGACATGCTGAGTCTCTGGGAAAGCAGAGATCCCAAAGCTGTTGTGCCTGTGGATAGGCTGCAGAGGGATAGTGAAAAACTGCATTAGTTTTCAGGGCTGGCACCTTCCCTGTGGGAGAAGGAGCCGTAAGTTTGCCTTTTCAGAAAAAAGCTTCTGCCGAGAGCGAGCACCGTGACATGCTGAGTCTCTGGGAAAGCAGAGATCCCAAAAGCTGTTGTGCCTGTGGATAGGCTGCAGAGGGATAGTGAAAAACTGCATTAGTTTTCAGGGCTGGCACCTTCCCTGTGGGAGAAGGAGCCCTAAGTTTGCCTTTTCAGAAAAAAGCTTCTGCCGAGAACGAGCACCGTGACATGCTGAGTCTCTGGGAAAGCAGAGATCCCAAAAGCTGTTGTGCCTGTGGATAGGCTGCAGAGGGATAGTGAAAAACTGCATTAGTTTTCAGGGCTGGCACCTTCCCTGTGGGAGAAGGAGCCGTAAGTTTGCCTTTTCAGAAAAAAGCTTCTGCCGAGAGCGAGCACCGTGACATGCTGAGTCTCTGGGAAAGCAGAGATCCCAAAAGCTGTTGTGCCTGTGGATAGGCTGCAGAGGGATAGTGAAAAACTGCATTAGTTTTCAGGGCTGGCACCTTCCCTGTGGGAGAAGGAGCCGTAAGTTTGCCTTTTCAGAAAAAAGCTTCTGCCGAGAACGAGCACCGTGACATGCTGAGTCTCTGGGAAAGCAGAGATCCCAAAAGCTGTTGTGCCTGTGGATAGGCTGCAGAGGGATAGTGAATACCAGCAAGATCTTTCAGGGCTGGCACCTTCCTTGTGGGAGAAGGAGCCGTAAGTTTGCCTTTTCAGAAAAAGGCTCTGCCGAGAGCGAGCACCGTGACATGCTGAGTCTCTGGGAAAGCAGAGATCCCCAAAGCTGTTGTGCCTGTGGATAGGCTGCAGAGGGATAGTGAAAAACTGCATTAGTTTTCAGGGCTGGCACCTTCCCTGTGGGAGAAGGAGCTGTAAGTTTGCCTTTTCAGAAAAAAGCTTCTGCCGAGAGCGAGCACCGTGACATGCTGAGTCTCTGGGAAAGCAGAGATCCCAAAAGCTGTTGTGCCTGTGGATAGGCTGCAGAGGGATAGTGAATACCAGCAAGATCTTTCAGGGCTGGCACCTTCCCTGTGGGAGAAGGAGCCGTAAGTTTGCCTTTTCAGAAAAAAGCTTCTGCCGAGAGCGAGCACCGTGACATGCTGAGTCTCTGGGAAAGCAGAGATCCCCAAAGCTGTTGTGCCTGTGGATAGGCTGCAGAGGGATAGTGAAAAACTGCATTAGTTTTCAGGGCTGGCACCTTCCCTGTGGGAGAAGGAGCCGTAAGTTTGCCTTTTCAGAAAAAAGCTTCTGCCGAGAGCGAGCACCGTGACATGCTGAGTCTCTGGGAAAGCAGAGATCCCCAAAGCTGTTGTGCCTGTGGATAGGCTGCAGAGGGATAGTGAAAAACTGCATTAGTTTTCAGGGCTGGCACCTTCCCTGTGGGAGAAGGAGCCGTAAGTTTGCCTTTTCAGAAAAAAGCTTCTGCCGAGAGCGAGCACCGTGACATGCTGAGTCTCTGGGAAAGCAGAGATCCCCAAAGCTGTTGTGCCTGTGGATAGGCTGCAGGAGGATAGTGAATACCAGCAAGATCTTTCAGGGCTGGCACCTTCCCTGTGGGAGAAGGAGCCGTAAGTTTGCCTTTTCAGAAAAAGGCTCTGCCGAGAGCGAGCACCGTGACATGCTGAGTCTCTGGGAAAGCAGAGATCCCCAAAGCTGTTGTGCCTGTGGATAGGCTGCAGAGGGATAGTGAAAAACTGCATTAGTTTTCAGGGCTAGCACCTTCCCTGAGGGAGAAGGAGCCGAAAGTTTTCTTTTTCAGAAAAAAGCTTCTGCCGAGAGCGAGCACCGTGACATGCTGAGTCTCTGGGAAAGCAGAGATCCCCAAAGCTGTTGTGCCTGTGGATAGGCTGCAGAGGGATAGTGAAAAACTGCATTAGTTTTCAGGGCTGGCACCTTCCCTGTGGGAGAAGGAGCCGTAAGTTTGCCTTTTCAGAAAAAAGCTTCTGCCGAGAGCGAGCACCGTGACATGCTGAGTCTCTGGGAAAGCAGAGATCCCCAAAGCTGTTGTGCCTGTGGATAGGCTGCAGGAGGATTAGTGAATACCAGCAAGATCTTTCAGGGCTAGCACCTTCCCTGTGGGAGAAGGAGCCACACTTTTGCCTTCTCAGAAAAAGCTTCTGCCGAGAGCGAGCACCGTGACATGCTGAGTCTCTGGGAAAGCAGAGATCCCAAAAGCTGTTGTGCCTGTGGATAGGCTGCAGAGGGATAGTGAAAAACTGCATTAGTTTTCAGGGCTGGCACCTTCCCTGTGGGAGAAGGAGCCGTAAGTTTGCCTTTTCAGAAAAAAGCTTCTGCCGAGAGCGAGCACCGTGACATGCTGAGTCTCTGGGAAAGCAGAGATCCCCAAAGCTGTTGTGCCTGTGGATAGGCTGCAGAGGGATAGTGAAAAACTGCATTAGTTTTCAGGGCTGGCACCTTCCCTGTGGGAGAAGGAGCCGTAAGTTTGCCTTTTCAGAAAAAAGCTTCTGCCGAGAGCGAGCACCGTGACATGCTGAGTCTCTGGGAAAGCAGAGATCCCCAAAGCTGTTGTGCCTGTGGATAGGCTGCAGAGGGATAGTGAAAAACTGCATTAGTTTTCAGGGCTGGCACCTTCCCTGTGGGAGAAGGAGCCGTAAGTTTGCCTTTTCAGAAAAAAGCTTCTGCCGAGAGCGAGCACCGTGACATGCTGAGTCTCTGGGAAAGCAGAGATCCCCAAAGCTGTTGTGCCTGTGGATAGGCTGCAGAGGGATAGTGAAAAACTGCATTAGTTTTCAGGGCTGGCACCCTCCCTGTGGGAGAAGGAGCCGTAAGTTTGCCTTTTCAGAAAAAAGCTTCTGCCGAGAGCGAGCACCGTGACATGCTGAGTCTCTGGGAAAGCAGAGATCCCCAAAGCTGTTGTGCCTGTGGATAGGCTGCAGAGGGATAGTGAAAAACTGCATTAGTTTTCAGGGCTGGCACCTTCCCTGTGGGAGAAGGAGCCGTAAGTTTGCCTTTTCAGAAAAAAGCTTCTGCCGAGAGCGAGCACCGTGACATGCTGAGTCTCTGGGAAAGCAGAGATCCCCAAAGCTGTTGTGCCTGTGGATAGGCTGCAGAGGGATAGTGAAAAACTGCATTAGTTTTCGGGCTGGCACCTTCCCTGTGGGAGAAGGAGCCGTAAGTTTGCCTTTTCAGAAAAAAGCTTCTGCCGAGAGCGAGCACCGTGACATGCTGAGTCTCTGGGAAAGCAGAGATCCCCAAAGCTGTTGTGCCTGTGGATAGGCTGCAGAGGGATAGTGAAAAACTGCATTAGTTTTCAGGGCTGGCACCTTCCCTGTGGGAGAAGGAGCCGTAAGTTTGCCTTTTCAGAAAAAAGCTTCTGCCGAGAGCGAGCACCGTGACATGCTGAGTCTCTGGGAAAGCAGAGATCCCAAAAGCTGTTGTGCCTGTGGATAGGCTGCAGAGGGATAGTGAAAAACTGCATTAGTTTTCAGGGCTGGCACCTTCCCTGTGGGAGAAGGAGCCCTAAGTTTGCCTTTTCAGAAAAAAGCTTCTGCCGAGAACGAGCACCGTGACATGCTGAGTCTCTGGGAAAGCAGAGATCCCAAAAGCTGTTGTGCCTGTGGATAGGCTGCAGAGGGATAGTGAAAAACTGCATTAGTTTTCAGGGCTGGCACCTTCCCTGTGGGAGAAGGAGCCGTAAGTTTGCCTTTTCAGAAAAAAGCTTCTGCCGAGAGCGAGCACCGTGACATGCTGAGTCTCTGGGAAAGCAGAGATCCCAAAGGCTGTTGTGCCTGTGGATAGGCTGCAGAGGGATAGTGAAAAACTGCATTAGTTTTCAGGGCTGGCACCTTCCCTGTGGGAGAAGGAGCCGTAAGTTTGCCTTTTCAGAAAAAAGCTTCTGCCGAGAGCGAGCACCGTGACATGCTGAGTCTCTGGGAAAGCAGAGATCCCCAAAGCTGTTGTGCCTGTGGATAGGCTGCAGAGGGATAGTGAATACCAGCAAGATCTTTCAGGGCTGGCACCTTCCTTGTGGGAGAAGGAGCCGTAAGTTTGCCTTTTCAGAAAAAGGCTCTGCCGAGAGCGAGCACCGTGACATGCTGAGTCTCTGGGAAAGCAGAGATCCCCAAAGCTGTTGTGCCTGTGGATAGGCTGCAGAGGGATAGTGAAAAACTGCATTAGTTTTCAGGGCTGGCACCTTCCCTGTGGGAGAAGGAGCTGTAAGTTTGCCTTTTCAGAAAAAAGCTTCTGCCGAGAGCGAGCACCGTGACATGCTGAGTCTCTGGGAAAGCAGAGATCCCAAAAGCTGTTGTGCCTGTGGATAGGCTGCAGAGGGATAGTGAATACCAGCAAGATCTTTCAGGGCTGGCACCTTCCCTGTGGGAGAAGGAGCCGTAAGTTTGCCTTTTCAGAAAAAAGCTTCTGCCGAGAGCGAGCACCGTGACATGCTGAGTCTCTGGGAAAGCAGAGATCCCCAAAGCTGTTGTGCCTGTGGATAGGCTGCAGAGGGATAGTGAAAAACTGCATTAGTTTTCAGGGCTGGCACCTTCCCTGTGGGAGAAGGAGCCGTAAGTTTGCCTTTTCAGAAAAAAGCTTCTGCCGAGAGCGAGCACCGTGACATGCTGAGTCTCTGGGAAAGCAGAGATCCCCAAAGCTGTTGTGCCTGTGGATAGGCTGCAGAGGGATAGTGAAAAACTGCATTAGTTTTCAGGGCTGGCACCTTCCCTGTGGGAGAAGGAGCCGTAAGTTTGCCTTTTCAGAAAAAAGCTTCTGCCGAGAGCGAGCACCGTGACATGCTGAGTCTCTGGGAAAGCAGAGATCCCCAAAGCTGTTGTGCCTGTGGATAGGCTGCAGGAGGATAGTGAATACCAGCAAGATCTTTCAGGGCTGGCACCTTCCCTGTGGGAGAAGGAGCCGTAAGTTTGCCTTTTCAGAAAAAGGCTCTGCCGAGAGCGAGCACCGTGACATGCTGAGTCTCTGGGAAAGCAGAGATCCCCAAAGCTGTTGTGCCTGTGGATAGGCTGCAGAGGGATAGTGAAAAACTGCATTAGTTTTCAGGGCTAGCACCTTCCCTGAGGGAGAAGGAGCCGAAAGTTTTCTTTTTCAGAAAAAAGCTTCTGCCGAGAGCGAGCACCGTGACATGCTGAGTCTCTGGGAAAGCAGAGATCCCCAAAGCTGTTGTGCCTGTGGATAGGCTGCAGAGGGATAGTGAAAAACTGCATTAGTTTTCAGGGCTGGCACCTTCCCTGTGGGAGAAGGAGCCGTAAGTTTGCCTTTTCAGAAAAAAGCTTCTGCCGAGAGCGAGCACCGTGACATGCTGAGTCTCTGGGAAAGCAGAGATCCCCAAAGCTGTTGTGCCTGTGGATAGGCTGCAGGAGGATAGTGAATACCAGCAAGATCTTTCAGGGCTAGCACCTTCCCTGTGGGAGAAGGAGCCACACTTTTGCCTTCTCAGAAAAAGCTTCTGCCGAGAGCGAGCACCGTGACATGCTGAGTCTCTGGGAAAGCAGAGATCCCAAAAGCTGTTGTGCCTGTGGATAGGCTGCAGAGGGATAGTGAATACCAGCAAGATCTTTCAGGGCTGGCACATTCCCTGTGGGAGAAGGAGCCGTAAGTTTGCCTTTTCAGAAAAAGGCTCTGGCGAGAGTGAGCACCGTGACATGCTGAGTCTCTGGGAAAGCAGAGATCCCCAAAGCTGTTGTGCCTGTGGATAGGCTGCAGAGGGATAGTGAAAAACTGCATTAGTTTTCAGGGCTGGCACCTTCCCTGTGGGAGAAGGAGCCGTAAGTTTGCCTTTTCAGAAAAAAGCTTCTGCCGAGAGCGAGCACCGTGACATGCTGAGTCTCTGGGAAAGCAGAGATCCCCAAAGCTGTTGTGCCTGTGGATAGGCTGCAGAGGGATAGTGAAAAACTGCATTAGTTTTCAGGGCTGGCACCTTCCCTGTGGGAGAAGGAGCCGTAAGTTTGCCTTTTCAGAAAAAAGCTTCTGCCGAGAGCGAGCACCGTGACATGCTGAGTCTCTGGGAAAGCAGAGATCCCCAAAGCTGTTGTGCCTGTGGATAGGCTGCAGAGGGATAGTGAAAAACTGCATTAGTTTTCAGGGCTGGCACCTTCCCTGTGGGAGAAGGAGCCGTAAGTTTGCCTTTTCAGAAAAAAGCTTCTGCCGAGAGCGAGCACCGTGACATGCTGAGTCTCTGGGAAAGCAGAGATCCCCAAAGCTGTTGTGCCTGTGGATAGGCTGCAGAGGGATAGTGAAAAACTGCATTAGTTTTCAGGGCTGGCACCTTCCCTGTGGGAGAAGGAGCCGTAAGTTTGCCTTTTCAGAAAAAAGCTTCTGCCGAGAGCGAGCACCGTGACATGCTGAGTCTCTGGGAAAGCAGAGATCCCCAAAGCTGTTGTGCCTGTGGATAGGCTGCAGAGGGATAGTGAAAAACTGCATTAGTTTTCAGGGCTGGCACCTTCCCTGTGGGAGAAGGAGCCGTAAGTTTGCCTTTTCAGAAAAAAGCTTCTGCCGAGAGCGAGCACCGTGACATGCTGAGTCTCTGGGAAAGCAGAGATCCCCAAAGCTGTTGTGCCTGTGGATAGGCTGCAGAGGGATAGTGAAAAACTGCATTAGTTTTCAGGGCTGGCACCTTCCCTGTGGGAGAAGGAGCCGTAAGTTTGCCTTTTCAGAAAAAAGCTTCTGCCGAGAGCGAGCACCGTGACATGCTGAGTCTCTGGGAAAGCAGAGATCCCCAAAGCTGTTGTGCCTGTGGATAGGCTGCAGAGGGATAGTGAAAAACTGCATTAGTTTTCAGGGCTGGCACCTTCCCTGTGGGAGAAGGAGCCGTAAGTTTGCCTTTTCAGAAAAAAGCTTCTGCCGAGAGCGAGCACCGTGACATGCTGAGTCTCTGGGAAAGCAGAGATCCCCAAAGCTGTTGTGCCTGTGGATAGGCTGCAGAGGGATAGTGAAAAACTGCATTAGTTTTCAGGGCTGGCACCTTCCCTGTGGGAGAAGGAGCCGTAAGTTTGCCTTTTCAGAAAAAAGCTTCTGCCGAGAGCGAGCACCGTGACATGCTGAGTCTCTGGGAAAGCAGAGATCCCCAAAGCTGTTGTGCCTGTGGATAGGCTGCAGAGGGATAGTGAAAAACTGCATTAGTTTTCAGGGCTGGCACCTTCCCTGTGGGAGAAGGAGCCGTAAGTTTGCCTTTTCAGAAAAAAGCTTCTGCCGAGAGCGAGCACCGTGACATGCTGAGTCTCTGGGAAAGCAGAGATCCCAAAAGCTGTTGTGCCTGTGGATAGGCTGCAGAGGGATAGTGAAAAACTGCATTAGTTTTCAGGGCTGGCACCTTCCCTGTGGGAGAAGGAGCCGTAAGTTTGCCTTTTCAGAAAAAAGCTTCTGCCGAGAGCGAGCACCGTGACATGCTGAGTCTCTGGGAAAGCAGAGATCCCCAAAGCTGTTGTGCCTGTGGATAGGCTGCAGAGGGATAGTGAAAAACTGCATTAGTTTTCAGGGCTGGCACCTTCCCTGTGGGAGAAGGAGCCGTAAGTTTGCCTTTTCAGAAAAAAGCTTCTGCCGAGAGCGAGCACCGTGACATGCTGAGTCTCTGGGAAAGCAGAGATCCCCAAAGCTGTTGTGCCTGTGGATAGGCTGCAGAGGGATAGTGAAAAACTGCATTAGTTTTCAGGGCTGGCACCTTCCCTGTGGGAGAAGGAGCCGTAAGTTTGCCTTTTCAGAAAAAAGCTTCTGCCGAGAGCGAGCACCGTGACATGCTGAGTCTCTGGGAAAGCAGAGATCCCCAAAGCTGTTGTGCCTGTGGATAGGCTGCAGAGGGATAGTGAAAAACTGCATTAGTTTTCAGGGCTGGCACCTTCCCTGTGGGAGAAGGAGCCGTAAGTTTGCCTTTTCAGAAAAAAGCTTCTGCCGAGAGCGAGCACCGTGACATGCTGAGTCTCTGGGAAAGCAGAGATCCCCAAAGCTGTTGTGCCTGTGGATAGGCTGCAGAGGGATAGTGAAAAACTGCATTAGTTTTCAGGGCTGGCACCTTCCCTGTGGGAGAAGGAGCCGTAAGTTTGCCTTTTCAGAAAAAAGCTTCTGCCGAGAGCGAGCACCGTGACATGCTGAGTCTCTGGGAAAGCAGAGATCCCCAAAGCTGTTGTGCCTGTGGATAGGCTGCAGAGGGATAGTGAAAAACTGCATTAGTTTTCAGGGCTGGCACCTTCCCTGTGGGAGAAGGAGCCGTAAGTTTGCCTTTTCAGAAAAAAGCTTCTGCCGAGAGCGAGCACCGTGACATGCTGAGTCTCTGGGAAAGCAGAGATCCCCAAAGCTGTTGTGCCTGTGGATAGGCTGCAGAGGGATAGTGAATACCAGCAAGATCTTTCAGGGCTGGCACCTTCCTTGTGGGAGAAGGAGCCGTAAGTTTGCCTTTTCAGAAAAAGGCTCTGCCGAGAGCGAGCACCGTGACATGCTGAGTCTCTGGGAAAGCAGAGATCCCCAAAGCTGTTGTGCCTGTGGATAGGCTGCAGAGGGATAGTGAAAAACTGCATTAGTTTTCAGGGCTAGCACCTTCCCTGAGGGAGAAGGAGCCGAAAGTTTGCCTTTTCAGAAAAAAGCTTCTGCCGAGAGCGAGCACCGTGACATGCTGAGTCTCTGGGAAAGCAGAGATCCCCAAAGCTGTTGTGCCTGTGGATAGGCTGCAGGAGGATAGTGAATACCAGCAAGATCTTTCAGGGCTAGCACCTTCCCTGTGGGAGAAGGAGCCACACTTTTGCCTTTTCAGAAAAAGCTTCTGCCGAGAACGAGCACCGTGACATGCTGAGTCTCTGGGAAAGCAGAGATCCCCAAAGCTGTTGTGCCTGTGGATAGGCTGCAGAGGGATAGTGAAAAACTGCATTAGTTTTCAGGGCTGGCACCTTCCCTGTGGGAGAAGGAGCCGTAAGTTTGCCTTTTCAGAAAAAAGCTTCTGCCGAGAGCGAGCACCGTGACATGCTGAGTCTCTGGGAAAGCAGAGATCCCCAAAGCTGTTGTGCCTGTGGATAGGCTGCAGAGGGATAGTGAATACCAGCAAGATCTTTCAGGGCTGGCACCTTCCTTGTGGGAGAAGGAGCCGTAAGTTTGCCTTTTCAGAAAAAGGCTCTGGCGAGAGTGAGCACCGTGACATGCTGAGTCTCTGGGAAAGCAGAGATCCCCAAAGCTGTTGTGCCTGTGGATAGGCTGCAGAGGGATAGTGAAAAACTGCATTAGTTTTCAGGGCTGGCACCTTCCCTGTGGGAGAAGGAGCCGTAAGTTTGCCTTTTCAGAAAAAAGCTTCTGCCGAGAGCGAGCACCGTGACATGCTGAGTCTCTGGGAAAGCAGAGATCCCAAAAGCTGTTGTGCCTGTGGATAGGCTGCAGGAGGATAGTGAATACCAGCAAGATCTTTCAGGGCTAGCACCTTCCTTGTGGGAGAAGGAGCCACACTTTTGCTTTCTCAGAAAAAGCTTCTGCCGAGAACGAGCACCGTGACATGCTGAGTCTCTGGGAAAGCAGAGATCCCAAAAGCTGTTGTGCCTGTGGATAGGCTGCAGAGGGATAGTGAAAAACTGCATTAGTTTTCAGGGCTGGCACCTTCCCTGTGGGAGAAGGAGCCGTAAGTTTGCCTTTTCAGAAAAAAGCTTCTGCCGAGAGCGAGCACCGTGACATGCTGAGTCTCTGGGAAAGCAGAGATCCCCAAAGCTGTTGTGCCTGTGGATAGGCTGCAGAGGGATAGTGAAAAACTGCATTAGTTTTCAGGGCTGGCACCTTCCCTGTGGGAGAAGGAGCCGTAAGTTTGCCTTTTCAGAAAAAAGCTTCTGCCGAGACCGAGCACCGTGACATGCTGAGTCTCTGGGAAAGCAGAGATCCCCAAAGCTGTTGTGCCTGTGGATAGGCTGCAGAGGGATAGTGAAAAACTGCATTAGTTTTCAGGGCTGGCACCTTCCCTGTGGGAGAAGGAGCCGTAAGTTTGCCTTTTCAGAAAAAAGCTTCTGCCGAGAGCGAGCACCGTGACATGCTGAGTCTCTGGGAAAGCAGAGATCCCCAAAGCTGTTGTGCCTGTGGATAGGCTGCAGAGGGATAGTGAAAAACTGCATTAGTTTTCAGGGCTGGCACCTTCCCTGTGGGAGAAGGAGCCGTAAGTTTGCCTTTTCAGAAAAAAGCTTCTGCCGAGAGCGAGCACCGTGACATGCTGAGTCTCTGGGAAAGCAGAGATCCCCAAAGCTGTTGTGCCTGTGGATAGGCTGCAGAGGGATAGTGAAAAACTGCATTAGTTTTCAGGGCTGGCACCTTCCCTGTGGGAGAAGGAGCCGTAAGTTTTCTTTTTCAGAAAA
The DNA here is from genome assembly GCF_929443795.1 of Astur gentilis. Lineage (NCBI taxonomy): Eukaryota > Metazoa > Chordata > Aves > Accipitriformes > Accipitridae > Astur > Astur gentilis. The sequence continues at coordinate 15,278 of NW_026061002.1, forward strand.
AAGCTTCTGCCGAGAGCGAGCACCGTGACATGCTGAGTCTCTGGGAAAGCAGAGATCCCCAAAGCTGTTGTGCCTGTGGATAGGCTGCAGAGGGATAGTGAAAAACTGCATTAGTTTTCAGGGCTGGCACCTTCCCTGTGGGAGAAGGAGCCGTAAGTTTGCCTTTTCAGAAAAAAGCTTCTGCCGAGAGCGAGCACCGTGACATGCTGAGTCTCTGGGAAAGCAGAGATCCCCAAAGCTGTTGTGCCTGTGGATAGGCTGCAGGAGGATAGTGAATACCAGCAAGATCTTTCAGGGCTAGCACCTTCCCTGTGGGAGAAGGAGCCACACTTTTGCCTTCTCAGAAAAAGCTTCTGCCGAGAACGAGCACCGTGACATGCTGAGTCTCTGGGAAAGCAGAGATCCCAAAAGCTGTTGTGCCTGTGGATAGGCTGCAGAGGGATAGTGAAAAACTGCATTAGTTTTCAGGGCTGGCACCTTCCCTGTGGGAGAAGGAGCCGTAAGTTTGCCTTTTCAGAAAAAAGCTTCTGCCGAGAGCGAGCACCGTGACATGCTGAGTCTCTGGGAAAGCAGAGATCCCCAAAGCTGTTGTGCCTGTGGATAGGCTGCAGAGGGATAGTGAAAAACTGCATTAGTTTTCAGGGCTGGCACCTTCCCTGTGGGAGAAGGAGCCGTAAGTTTGCCTTTTCAGAAAAAAGCTTCTGCCGAGAGCGAGCACCGTGACATGCTGAGTCTCTGGGAAAGCAGAGATCCCCAAAGCTGTTGTGCCTGTGGATAGGCTGCAGAGGGATAGTGAAAAACTGCATTAGTTTTCAGGGCTGGCACCTTCCCTGTGGGAGAAGGAGCCGTAAGTTTGCCTTTTCAGAAAAAAGCTTCTGCCGAGAGCGAGCACCGTGACATGCTGAGTCTCTGGGAAAGCAGAGATCCCAAAAGCTGTTGTGCCTGTGGATAGGCTGCAGAGGGATAGTGAAAAACTGCATTAGTTTTCAGGGCTGGCACCTTCCCTGTGGGAGAAGGAGCCGTAAGTTTGCCTTTTCAGAAAAAAGCTTCTGCCGAGAACGAGCACCGTGACATGCTGAGTCTCTGGGAAAGCAGAGATCCCAAAAGCTGTTGTGCCTGTGGATAGGCTGCAGAGGGATAGTGAATACCAGCAAGATCTTTCAGGGCTGGCACCTTCCTTGTGGTATATGTTGCCGTATGTTTGCCTTTTCAGAAAAAGGCTCTGGCGAGAGTGAGCACCGTGACATGCTGAGTCTCTGGGAAAGCAGAGATCCCCAAAGCTGTTGTGCCTGTGGATAGGCTGCAGAGGGATAGTGAAAAACTGCATTAGTTTTCAGGGCTGGCACCTTCCCTGTGGGAGAAGGAGCCGTAAGTTTGCCTTTTCAGAAAAAAGCTTCTGCCGAGAGCGAGCACCGTGACATGCTGAGTCTCTGGGAAAGCAGAGATCCCCAAAGCTGTTGTGCCTGTGGATAGGCTGCAGAGGGATAGTGAAAAACTGCATTAGTTTTCAGGGCTGGCACCTTCCCTGTGGGAGAAGGAGCCGTAAGTTTGCCTTTTCAGAAAAAAGCTTCTGCCGAGAGCGAGCACCGTGACATGCTGAGTCTCTGGGAAAGCAGAGATCCCCAAAGCTGTTGTGCCTGTGGATAGGCTGCAGAGGGATAGTGAAAAACTGCATTAGTTTTCAGGGCTGGCACCTTCCCTGTGGGAGAAGGAGCCGTAAGTTTTCTTTTTCAGAAAAAAGCTTCTGCCGAGAGCGAGCACCGTGACATGCTGAGTCTCTGGGAAAGCAGAGATCCCCAAAGCTGTTGTGCCTGTGGATAGGCTGCAGAGGGATAGTGAAAAACTGCATTAGTTTTCAGGGCTGGCACCTTCCCTGTGGGAGAAGGAGCCGTAAGTTTGCATTTTCAGAAAAAAGCTTCTGCCGAGAGCGAGCACCGTGACATGCTGAGTCTCTGGGAAAGCAGAGATCCCCAAAGCTGTTGTGCCTGTGGATAGGCTGCAGAGGGATAGTGAAAAACTGCATTAGTTTTCAGGGCTGGCACCTTCCCTGTGGGAGAAGGAGCCGTAAGTTTGCCTTTTCAGAAAAAAGCTTCTGCCGAGACCGAGCACCGTGACATGCTGAGTCTCTGGGAAAGCAGAGATCCCCAAAGCTGTTGTGCCTGTGGATAGGCTGCAGAGGGATAGTGAAAAACTGCATTAGTTTTCAGGGCTGGCACCTTCCCTGTGGGAGAAGGAGCCGTAAGTTTGCCTTTTCAGAAAAAAGCTTCTGCCGAGAGCGAGCACCGTGACATGCTGAGTCTCTGGGAAAGCAGAGATCCCCAAAGCTGTTGTGCCTGTGGATAGGCTGCAGAGGGATAGTGAAAAACTGCATTAGTTTTCAGGGCTGGCACCTTCCCTGTGGGAGAAGGAGCCGTAAGTTTGCCTTTTCAGAAAAAAGCTTCTGCCGAGAGCGAGCACCGTGACATGCTGAGTCTCTGGGAAAGCAGAGATCCCCAAAGCTGTTGTGCCTGTGGATAGGCTGCAGAGGGATAGTGAAAAACTGCATTAGTTTTCAGGGCTGGCACCTTCCCTGTGGGAGAAGGAGCCGTAAGTTTTCTTTTTCAGAAAAAAGCTTCTGCCGAGAGCGAGCACCGTGACATGCTGAGTCTCTGGGAAAGCAGAGATCCCCAAAGCTGTTGTGCCTGTGGATAGGCTGCAGAGGGATAGTGAAAAACTGCATTAGTTTTCAGGGCTGGCACCTTCCCTGTGGGAGAAGGAGCCGTAAGTTTGCCTTTTCAGAAAAAAGCTTCTGCCGAGAGCGAGCACCGTGACATGCTGAGTCTCTGGGAAAGCAGAGATCCCCAAAGCTGTTGTGCCTGTGGATAGGCTGCAGGAGGATAGTGAATACCAGCAAGATCTTTCAGGGCTAGCACCTTCCCTGTGGGAGAAGGAGCCACACTTTTGCCTTCTCAGAAAAAGCTTCTGCCGAGAACGAGCACCGTGACATGCTGAGTCTCTGGGAAAGCAGAGATCCCAAAAGCTGTTGTGCCTGTGGATAGGCTGCAGAGGGATAGTGAAAAACTGCATTAGTTTTCAGGGCTGGCACCTTCCCTGTGGGAGAAGGAGCCGTAAGTTTGCCTTTTCAGAAAAAAGCTTCTGCCGAGAGCGAGCACCGTGACATGCTGAGTCTCTGGGAAAGCAGAGATCCCCAAAGCTGTTGTGCCTGTGGATAGGCTGCAGAGGGATAGTGAAAAACTGCATTAGTTTTCAGGGCTGGCACCTTCCCTGTGGGAGAAGGAGCCGTAAGTTTGCCTTTTCAGAAAAAAGCTTCTGCCGAGAGCGAGCACCGTGACATGCTGAGTCTCTGGGAAAGCAGAGATCCCCAAAGCTGTTGTGCCTGTGGATAGGCTGCAGAGGGATAGTGAAAAACTGCATTAGTTTTCAGGGCTGGCACCTTCCCTGTGGGAGAAGGAGCCGTAAGTTTGCCTTTTCAGAAAAAAGCTTCTGCCGAGAGCGAGCACCGTGACATGCTGAGTCTCTGGGAAAGCAGAGATCCCAAAAGCTGTTGTGCCTGTGGATAGGCTGCAGAGGGATAGTGAAAAACTGCATTAGTTTTCAGGGCTGGCACCTTCCCTGTGGGAGAAGGAGCCGTAAGTTTGCCTTTTCAGAAAAAAGCTTCTGCCGAGAACGAGCACCGTGACATGCTGAGTCTCTGGGAAAGCAGAGATCCCAAAAGCTGTTGTGCCTGTGGATAGGCTGCAGAGGGATAGTGAATACCAGCAAGATCTTTCAGGGCTGGCACCTTCCTTGTGGGTTAAGGAGCCGTAAGTTTGCCTTTTCAGAAAAAGGCTCTGGCGAGAGTGAGCACCGTGACATGCTGAGTCTCTGGGAAAGCAGAGATCCCCAAAGCTGTTGTGCCTGTGGATAGGCTGCAGAGGGATAGTGAAAAACTGCATTAGTTTTCAGGGCTGGCACCTTCCCTGTGGGAGAAGGAGCCGTAAGTTTGCCTTTTCAGAAAAAAGCTTCTGCCGAGAGCGAGCACCGTGACATGCTGAGTCTCTGGGAAAGCAGAGATCCCCAAAGCTGTTGTGCCTGTGGATAGGCTGCAGAGGGATAGTGAAAAACTGCATTAGTTTTCAGGGCTGGCACCTTCCCTGTGGGAGAAGGAGCCGTAAGTTTGCCTTTTCAGAAAAAAGCTTCTGCCGAGAGCGAGCACCGTGACATGCTGAGTCTCTGGGAAAGCAGAGATCCCCAAAGCTGTTGTGCCTGTGGATAGGCTGCAGAGGGATAGTGAAAAACTGCATTAGTTTTCAGGGCTGGCACCTTCCCTGTGGGAGAAGGAGCCGTAAGTTTGCCTTTTCAGAAAAAAGCTTCTGCCGAGAGCGAGCACCGTGACATGCTGAGTCTCTGGGAAAGCAGAGATCCCCAAAGCTGTTGTGCCTGTGGATAGGCTGCAGAGGGATAGTGAAAAACTGCATTAGTTTTCAGGGCTGGCACCTTCCCTGTGGGAGAAGGAGCCGTAAGTTTGCCTTTTCAGAAAAAAGCTTCTGCCGAGAGCGAGCACCGTGACATGCTGAGTCTCTGGGAAAGCAGAGATCCCCAAAGCTGTTGTGCCTGTGGATAGGCTGCAGAGGGATAGTGAAAAACTGCATTAGTTTTCAGGGCTGGCACCTTCCCTGTGGGAGAAGGAGCCGTAAGTTTGCCTTTTCAGAAAAAAGCTTCTGCCGAGAGCGAGCACCGTGACATGCTGAGTCTCTGGGAAAGCAGAGATCCCCAAAGCTGTTGTGCCTGTGGATAGGCTGCAGAGGGATAGTGAAAAACTGCATTAGTTTTCAGGGCTGGCACCTTCCCTGTGGGAGAAGGAGCCGTAAGTTTGCCTTTTCAGAAAAAAGCTTCTGCCGAGAGCGAGCACCGTGACATGCTGAGTCTCTGGGAAAGCAGAGATCCCCAAAGCTGTTGTGCCTGTGGATAGGCTGCAGAGGGATAGTGAAAAACTGCATTAGTTTTCAGGGCTGGCACCTTCCCTGTGGGAGAAGGAGCCGTAAGTTTGCCTTTTCAGAAAAAAGCTTCTGCCGAGAGCGAGCACCGTGACATGCTGAGTCTCTGGGAAAGCAGAGATCCCCAAAGCTGTTGTGCCTGTGGATAGGCTGCAGAGGATAGTGAATACCAGCAAGATCTTTCAGGGCTAGCACCTTCCCTGTGGGAGAAGGAGCCGACACTTTTGCCTTTTCTGAAAAGCTTCTGCCGAGAACGAGCACCGTGACATGCTGAGTCTCTGGGAAAGCAGAGATCCCCAAAGCTGTTGTGCCTGTGGATAGGCTGCAGAGGGATAGTGAAAAAACTGCATTAGTTTTCAGGGGCTGGCACCTTCCCTGTGGGAGAAGGAGCCGTAAGTTTGCCTTTTCAGAAAAAAGCTTCTGCCGAGAGCGAGCACCGTGACATGCTGAGTCTCTGGGAAAGCAGAGATCCCCAAAGCTGTTGTGCCTGTGGATAGGCTGCAGAGGGGATAGTGAAAAACTGCAGTTAGTTTTCAGGGCTGGCACCTTCCCTGTGGGAGAAGGAGCCGTAAGTTTGCTCAGAAAAAAGCTTCTGCCGAGAGCGAGCACCGTGACATGCTGAGTCTCTGGGAAAGCAGAGATCCCAAAAGCTGTTGTGCCTGTGGATAGGCTGCAGGAGGGATAGTGAAAACCAGCAAAGATCTTTCAGGGCTAGCACCTTCCCTGTGGGAGAAGGAGCCACACGTTTGCCTTTCTCAGAAAAAGCTTCTGCCGAGAGCGAGCACCGTGACATGCTGAGTCTCTGGGAAAGCAGAGATCCCCAAAGCTGTTGTGCCTGTGGATAGGCTGCAGAGGGATAGTGAAAAACTGCATTAGTTTTCAGGGCTGGCACCTTCCCTGTGGGAGAAGGAGCCGTAAGTTTGCCTTTTCAGAAAAAAGCTTCTGCCGAGAGCGAGCACCGTGACATGCTGAGTCTCTGGGAAAGCAGAGATCCCCAAAGCTGTTGTGCCTGTGGATAGGCTGCAGAGGGATAGTGAATACCTGCAAGATCTTTCAGGGCTGGCACCTTCCCTGTGGGAGAAGGAGCCGTAAGTTTGCCTTTTCAGAAAAAGGCTTCTGGCGAGAGCGAGCACCGTGACATGCTGAGTCTCTGGGAAAGCAGAGATCCCCAAAGCTGTTGTGCCTGTGGATAGGCTGCAGAGGGATAGTGAAAAACTGCATTAGTTTTCAGGGCTGGCACCTTCCCTGTGGGAGAAGGAGCCGTAAGTTTGCCTTTTCAGAAAAAAGCTTCTGCCGAGAGCGAGCACCGTGACATGCTGAGTCTCTGGGAAAGCAGAGATCCCCAAAGCTGTTGTGCCTGTGGATAGGCTGCAGAGGGATAGTGAAAAACTGCATTAGTTTTCAGGGCTGGCACCTTCCCTGTGGGAGAAGGAGCCGTAAGTTTGCCTTTTCAGAAAAAAGCTTCTGCCGAGAGCGAGCACCGTGACATGCTGAGTCTCTGGGAAAGCAGAGATCCCCAAAGCTGTTGTGCCTGTGGATAGGCTGCAGAGGGATAGTGAAAAACTGCATTAGTTTTCAGGGCTGGCACCTTCCCTGTGGGAGAAGGAGCCGTAAGTTTGCCTTTTCAGAAAAAAGCTTCTGCCGAGAGCGAGCACCGTGACATGCTGAGTCTCTGGGAAAGCAGAGATCCCCAAAGCTGTTGTGCCTGTGGATAGGCTGCAGAGGGATAGTGAAAAACTGCATTAGTTTTCAGGGCTGGCACCTTCCCTGTGGGAGAAGGAGCCGTAAGTTTGCCTTTTCAGAAAAAAGCTTCTGCCGAGAGCGAGCACCGTGACATGCTGAGTCTCTGGGAAAGCAGAGATCCCCAAAGCTGTTGTGCCTGTGGATAGGCTGCAGAGGGATAGTGAAAAACTGCATTAGTTTTCAGGGCTGGCACCTTCCCTGTGGGAGAAGGAGCCGTAAGTTTGCCTTTTCAGAAAAAAGCTTCTGCCGAGAGCGAGCACCGTGACATGCTGAGTCTCTGGGAAAGCAGAGATCCCCAAAGCTGTTGTGCCTGTGGATAGGCTGCAGAGGGATAGTGAAAAACTGCATTAGTTTTCAGGGCTGGCACCTTCCCTGTGGGAGAAGGAGCCGTAAGTTTGCCTTTTCAGAAAAAAGCTTCTGCCGAGAGCGAGCACCGTGACATGCTGAGTCTCTGGGAAAGCAGAGATCCCCAAAGCTGTTGTGCCTGTGGATAGGCTGCAGAGGGATAGTGAAAAACTGCATTAGTTTTCAGGGCTGGCACCTTCCCTGTGGGAGAAGGAGCCGTAAGTTTGCCTTTTCAGAAAAAGCTTCTGCCGAGAGCGAGCACCGTGACATGCTGAGTCTCTGGGAAAGCAGAGATCCCCAAAGCTGTTGTGCCTGTGGATAGGCTGCAGAGGGATAGTGAAAAACTGCATTAGTTTTCAGGGCTGGCACCTTCCCTGTGGGAGAAGGAGCCGTAAGTTTGCCTTTTCAGAAAAAAGCTTCTGCCGAGAGCGAGCACCGTGACATGCTGAGTCTCTGGGAAAGCAGAGATCCCCAAAGCTGTTGTGCCTGTGGATAGGCTGCAGGAGGATAGTGAATACCAGCAAGATCTTTCAGGGCTAGCACCTTCCCTGTGGGAGAAGGAGCCACACTTTTGCCTTTTCAGAAAAAGCTTCTGCCGAGAACGAGCACCGTGACATGCTGAGTCTCTGGAAAGCAGAGATCCCCAAAGCTGTTGTGCCTGTGGATAGGCTGCAGAGGGATAGTGAAAAACTGCATTAGTTTTCAGGGCTGGCACCTTCCTGTGGGAGAAGGAGCCGTAAGTTTGCCTTTTCAGAAAAAAGCTTCTGCCGAGAGCGAGCACCGTGACATGCTGAGTCTCTGGGAAAGCAGAGATCCCCAAAGCTGTTGTGCCTGTGGATAGGCTGCAGGAGGATAGTGAATACCAGCAAGATCTTTCAGGGCTAGCACCTTCCCTGTGGGAGAAGGAGCCACACTTTTGCCTTTTCAGAAAAAGCTTCTGCCGAGAACGAGCACCGTGACATGCTGAGTCTCTGGGAAAGCAGAGATCCCCAAAGCTGTTGTGCCTGTGGATAGGCTGCAGAGGGATAGTGAAAAACTGCATTAGTTTTCAGGGCTGGCACCTTCCCTGTGGGAGAAGGAGCCGTAAGTTTGCCTTTCAGAAAAAAGCTTCTGCCGAGAGCGAGCACCGTGACATGCTGAGTCTCTGGGAAAGCAGAGATCCCCAAAGCTGTTGTGCCTGTGGATAGGCTGCAGAGGGATAGTGAAAAAACTGCATTAGTTTTCAGGGCTGGCACCTTCCCTGTGGGAGAAGGAGCCGTAAGTTTGCCTTTTCAGAAAAAAGCTTCTGCCGAGAGCGAGCACCGTGACATGCTGAGTCTCTGGGAAAGCAGAGATCCCAAAGCTGTTGTGCCTGTGGATAGGCTGCAGGAGGATAGTGAATACCAGCAAGATCTTTCAGGGCTAGCACCTTCCTTGTGGGAGAAGGAGCCACACCTTTTGCTTTCTCAGAAAAAGCTTCTGCCGAGAACGAGCACCGTGACATGCTGAGTCTCTGGGAAAGCAGAGATCCCAAAAGCTGTTGTGCCTGTGGATAGGCTGCAGAGGGATAGTGAAAAACTGCATTAGTTTTCAGGGCTGGCACCTTCCCTGTGGGAGAAGGAGCCGTAAGTTTGCCTTTTCAGAAAAAAGCTTCTGCCGAGAGCGAGCACCGTGACATGCTGAGTCTCTGGGAAAGCAGAGATCCCCAAAGCTGTTGTGCCTGTGGATAGGCTGCAGAGGGATAGTGAAAAACTGCATTAGTTTTCAGGGCTGGCACCTTCCCTGTGGGAGAAGGAGCCGTAAGTTTGCCTTTTCAGAAAAAAGCTTCTGCCGAGAGCGAGCACCGTGACATGCTGAGTCTCTGGGAAAGCAGAGATCCCAAAGCTGTTGTGCCTGTGGATAGGCTGCAGAGGGATAGTGAAAAACTGCATTAGTTTTCAGGGCTGGCACCTTCCCTGTGGGAGAAGGAGCCGTAAGTTTTCTTTTTCAGAAAAAAAGCTTCTGCCGAGAGCGAGCACCGTGACATGCTGAGTCTCTGGGAAAGCAGAGATCCCCAAAGCTGTTGTGCCTGTGGATAGGCTGCAGAGGGATAGTGAAAAACTGCATTAGTTTTCAGGGCTGGCACCTTCCCTGTGGGAGAAGGAGCCGTAAGTTTGCCTTTTCAGAAAAAAGCTTCTGCCGAGAGCGAGCACCGTGACATGCTGAGTCTCTGGGAAAGCAGAGATCCCCAAAGCTGTTGTGCCTGTGGATAGGCTGCAGAGGGATAGTGAAAAACTGCATTAGTTTTCAGGGCTGGCACCTTCCCTGTGGGAGAAGGAGCCGTAAGTTTGCCTTTCAGAAAAAAGCTTCTGCCGAGACCGAGCACCGTGACATGCTGAGTCTCTGGGAAAGCAGAGATCCCCAAAGCTGTTGTGCCTGTGGATAGGCTGCAGAGGGATAGTGAAAAACTGCATTAGTTTTCAGGGCTGGCACCTTCCCTGTGGGAGAAGGAGCCGTAAGTTTGCCTTTTCAGAAAAAAGCTTCTGCCGAGAGCGAGCACCGTGACATGCTGAGTCTCTGGGAAAGCAGAGATCCCCAAAGCTGTTGTGCCTGTGGATAGGCTGCAGAGGGATAGTGAAAAACTGCATTAGTTTTCAGGGCTGGCACCTTCCCTGTGGGAGAAGGAGCCGTAAGTTTGCCTTTTCAGAAAAAGCTTCTGCCGAGAGCGAGCACCGTGACATGCTGAGTCTCTGGGAAAGCAGAGATCCCCCAAAGCTGTTGTGCCTGTGGATAGGCTGCAGAGGGATAGTGAAAAACTGCATTAGTTTTCAGGGCTGGCACCTTCCCTGTGGGAGAAGGAGCCGTAAGTTTGCCTTTTCAGAAAAAAGCTTCTGCCGAGAGCGAGCACCGTGACATGCTGAGTCTCTGGGAAAGCAGAGATCCCCAAAGCTGTTGTGCCTGTGGATAGGCTGCAGGAGGATAGTGAATACCAGCAAGATCTTTCAGGGCTAGCACCTTCCCTGTGGGAGAAGGAGCCACACTTTTGCCTTCTCAGAAAAAGCTTCTGCCGAGAACGAGCACCGTGACATGCTGAGTCTCTGGGAAAGCAGAGATCCCAAAAGCTGTTGTGCCTGTGGATAGGCTGCAGAGGGATTAGTGAAAAACTGCATTAGTTTTCAGGGCTGGCACCTTCCCTGTGGGAGAAGGAGCCGTAAGTTTGCCTTTTCAGAAAAAAGCTTCTGCCGAGAGCGAGCACCGTGACATGCTGAGTCTCTGGGAAAGCAGAGATCCCCAAAGCTGTTGTGCCTGTGGATAGGCTGCAGAGGGATAGTGAAAAACTGCATTAGTTTTCAGGGCTGGGCACCTTCCCTGTGGGAGAAGGAGCCGTAAGTTTGCCTTTTCAGAAAAAAGCTTCTGCCGAGAGCGAGCACCGTGACATGCTGAGTCTCTGGGAAAGCAGAGATCCCCAAAGCTGTTGTGCCTGTGGATAGGCTGCAGAGGGATAGTGAAAAACTGCATTAGTTTTCAGGGCTGGCACCTTCCCTGTGGGAGAAGGAGCCGTAAGTTTGCCTTTTCAGAAAAAAGCTTCTGCCGAGAGCGAGCACCGTGACATGCTGAGTCTCTGGGAAAGCAGAGATCCCAAAAGCTGTTGTGCCTGTGGATAGGCTGCAGAGGGATAGTGAAAAACTGCATTAGTTTTCAGGGCTGGCACCTTCCCTGTGGGAGAAGGAGCCGTAAGTTTGCCTTTTCAGAAAAAAGCTTCTGCCGAGAACGAGCACCGTGACATGCTGAGTCTCTGGGAAAGCAGAGATCCCAAAAGCTGTTGTGCCTGTGGATAGGCTGCAGAGGGATAGTGAATACCAGCAAGATCTTTCAGGGCTGGCACCTTCCTTGTGGGATAAGGAGCCGTAAGTTTGCCTTTTCAGAAAAAGGCTCTGGCGAGAGTGAGCACCGTGACATGCTGAGTCTCTGGGAAAGCAGAGATCCCCAAAGCTGTTGTGCCTGTGGATAGGCTGCAGAGGGATAGTGAAAAACTGCATTAGTTTTCAGGGCTGGCACCTTCCCTGTGGGAGAAGGAGCCGTAAGTTTGCCTTTTCAGAAAAAAGCTTCTGCCGAGAGCGAGCACCGTGACATGCTGAGTCTCTGGGAAAGCAGAGATCCCCAAAGCTGTTTGTGCCTGTGGATAGGCTGCAGAGGGATAGTGAAAAACTGCATTAGTTTTCAGGGCTGGCACCTTCCCTGTGGGAGAAGGAGCCGTAAGTTTGCCTTTCAGAAAAAAGCTTCTGCCGAGAGCGAGCACCGTGACATGCTGAGTCTCTGGGAAAGCAGAGATCCCCAAAGCTGTTGTGCCTGTGGATAGGCTGCAGAGGGATAGTGAAAAACTGCATTAGTTTTCAGGGCTGGCACCTTCCCTGTGGGAGAAGGAGCCGTAAGTTTGCCTTTTCAGAAAAAAGCTTCTGCCGAGAGCGAGCACCGTGACATGCTGAGTCTCTGGGAAAGCAGAGATCCCCAAAGCTGTTGTGCCTGTGGATAGGCTGCAGAGGGATAGTGAAAAACTGCATTAGTTTTCAGGGCTGGCACCTTCCCTGTGGGAGAAGGAGCCGTAAGTTTGCCTTTTCAGAAAAAAGCTTCTGCCGAGAGCGAGCACCGTGACATGCTGAGTCTCTGGGAAAGCAGAGATCCCCAAGCTGTTGTGCCTGTGGATAGGCTGCAGAGGGATAGTGAAAAACTGCATTAGTTTTCAGGGCTGGCACCTTCCCTGTGGGAGAAGGAGCCGTAAGTTTGCCTTTTCAGAAAAAAGCTTTCTGCCGAGAGCGAGCACCGTGACATGCTGAGTCTCTGGGAAAGCAGAGATCCCCAAAGCTGTTGTGCCTGTGGATAGGCTGCAGAGGGATAGTGAAAAACTGCATTAGTTTTCAGGGCTGGCACCTTCCCTGTGGGAGAAGGAGCCGTAAGTTTGCCTTTCAGAAAAAAGCTTCTGCCGAGAGCGAGCACCGTGACATGCTGAGTCTCTGGAAAGCAGAGATCCCCAAAGCTGTTGTGCCTGTGGATAGGCTGCAGAGGGATAGTGAAAAACTGCATTAGTTTTCAGGCTGGCACCTTCCCTGTGGGAGAAGGAGCCGTAAGTTTGCCTTTTCAGAAAAAGCTTCTGCCGAGAGCGAGCACCGTGACATGCTGAGTCTCTGGGAAAGCAGAGATCCCCAAAGCTGTTGTGCCTGTGGATAGGCTGCAGAGGGATAGTGAAAAACTGCATTAGTTTTCAGGGCTGGCACCTTCCCTGTGGGAGAAGGAGCCGTAAGTTTGCCTTTTCAGAAAAAAGCTTCTGCCGAGAGCGAGCACCGTGACATGCTGAGTCTCTGGGAAAGCAGAGATCCCAAAGCTGTCTGTGCCTGTGGATAGGCTGCAGGAGGATAGTGAATACCAGCAAGATCTTTCAGGGCTAGCACCTTCCCTGTGGGAGAAGGAGCCACACTTTTGCCTTTTCAGAAAAAGCTTCTGCCGAGAACGAGCACCGTGACATGCTGAGTCTCTGGGAAAGCAGAGATCCCCAAAGCTGTTGTGCCTGTGGATAGGCTGCAGAGGGATAGTGAAAAACTGCATTAGTTTTCAGGGCTGGCACCTTCCCTGTGGGAGAAGGAGCCGTAAGTTTGCCTTTTCAGAAAAAAGCTTCTGCCGAGAGCGAGCACCGTGACATGCTGAGTCTCTGGGAAAGCAGAGATCCCCAAAGCTGTTGTGCCTGTGGATAGGCTGCAGAGGGATAGTGAAAAACTGCATTAGTTTTCAGGGCTGGCACCTTCCCTGTGGGAGAAGGAGCCGTAAGTTTGCCTTTTCAGAAAAAAGCTTCGGCCGAGAGCGAGCACCGTGACATGCTGAGTCTCTGGGAAAGCAGAGATCCCCAAAGCTGTTGTGCCTGTGGATAGGCTGCAGAGGATAGTGAAAAACTGCATTAGTTTTCAGGGCTGGCACCTTCCCTGTGGGAGAAGGAGCCGTAAGTTTGCCTTTTCAGAAAAAAGCTTCTGCCGAGAGCGAGCACCGTGACATGCTGAGTCTCTGGGAAAGCAGAGATCCCCAAAGCTGTTGTGCCTGTGGATAGGCTGCAGAGGGATAGTGAAAAACTGCATTAGTTTTCAGGGCTGGCACCTTCCCTGTGGGAGAAGGAGCCGTAAGTTTTTCTTTTTCAGAAAAAAAGCTTCTGCCGAGAGCGAGCACCGTGACATGCTGAGTCTCTGGGAAAGCAGAGATCCCCCAAAGCTGTTGTGCCTGTGGATAGGCTGCAGAGGGATAGTGAAAAACTGCATTAGTTTTCAGGGCTGGCACCTTCCCTGTGGGAGAAGGAGCCGTAAGTTTGCCTTTTCAGAAAAAAGCTTCTGCCGAGAGCGAGCACCGTGACATGCTGAGTCTCTGGGAAAGCAGAGATCCCCAAAGCTGTTGTGCCTGTGGATAGGCTGCAGGAGGATAGTGAATACCAGCAAGATCTTTCAGGGCTAGCACCTTCCCTGTGGGAGAAGGAGCCACACTTTTGCCTTCTCAGAAAAAGCTTCTGCCGAGAACGAGCACCGTGACATGCTGAGTCTCTGGGAAAGCAGAGATCCCAAAAGCTGTTGTGCCTGTGGATAGGCTGCAGAGGGATAGTGAAAAACTGCATTAGTTTTCAGGGGCTGGCACCTTCCCTGTGGGAGAAGGAGCCGTAAGTTTGCCTTTTCAGAAAAAAGCTTCTGCCGAGAGCGAGCACCGTGACATGCTGAGTCTCTGGGAAAGCAGAGATCCCCAAAGCTGTTGTGCCTGTGGATAGGCTGCAGAGGGATAGTGAAAAACTGCATTAGTTTTCAGGGCTGGCACCTTCCCTGTGGGAGAAGGAGCCGTAAGTTTGCCTTTTCAGAAAAAAGCTTCTGCCGAGAGCGAGCACCGTGACATGCTGAGTCTCTGGGAAAGCAGAGATCCCCAAAGCTGTTGTGCCTGTGGATAGGCTGCAGAGGGATAGTGAAAAACTGCATTAGTTTTCAGGGCTGGCACCTTCCCTGTGGGAGAAGGAGCCGTAAGTTTGCCTTTTCAGAAAAAAGCTTCTGCCGAGACGAGTACGTGACATGCTGAGTCTCTGGGAAAGCAGAGATCCCAAAAGCTGTTGTGCCTGTGGATAGGCTGCAGAGGGATAGTGAATACCAGCAAGATCTTTCAGGGCTGGCACCTTCCTTGTGGGATAAGGAGCCGTAAGTTTGCCTTTTCAGAAAAAGGCTCTGGCGAGAGTGAGCACCGTGACATGCTGAGTCTCTGGGAAAGCAGAGATCCCCAAAGCTGTTGTGCCTGTGGATAGGCTGCAGAGGGATAGTGAAAAACTGCATTAGTTTTCAGGGGCTGGCACCTTCCCTGTGGGAGAAGGAGCCGTAAGTTTGCCTTTTCAGAAAAAAGCTTCTGCCGAGAGCGAGCACCGTGACATGCTGAGTCTCTGGGAAAGCAGAGATCCCCAAAGCTGTTGTGCCTGTGGATAGGCTGCAGAGGGATAGTGAAACACTGCATTAGTTTTCAGGGCTGGCACCTTCCCTGTGGGAGAAGGAGCCGTAAGTTTGCCTTTTCAGAAAAAAGCTTCTGCCGAGAGCGAGCACCGTGACATGCTGAGTCTCTGGGAAAGCAGAGATCCCCAAAGCTGTTGTGCCTGTGGATAGGCTGCAGAGGGATAGTGAAAAACTGCATTAGTTTTCAGGGCTGGCACCTTCCCTGTGGGAGAAGGAGCCGTAAGTTTGCCTTTTCAGAAAAAAGCTTCTGCCGAGAGCGAGCACCGTGACATGCTGAGTCTCTGGGAAAGCAGAGATCCCCAAAGCTGTTGTGCCTGTGGATAGGCTGCAGAGGGATAGTGAAAAACTGCATTAGGTTTTCAGGGCTGGCACCTTCCCTGTGGGAGAAGGAGCCGTAAGTTTGCCTTTTCAGAAAAAAGCTTCTGCCGAGAGCGAGCACCGTGACATGCTGAGTCTCTGGGAAAGCAGAGATCCCCAAAGCTGTTGTGCCTGTGGATAGGCTGCAGAGGGATAGTGAAAACCTGCATTAGTTTTCAGGGCTGGCACCTTCCCTGTGGGAGAAGGAGCCGTAAGTTTGCCTTTTCAGAAAAAAGCTTCTGCCGAGAGCGAGCACCGTGACATGCTGAGTCTCTGGGAAAGCAGAGATCCCCAAAGCTGTTGTGCCTGTGGATAGGCTGCAGAGGGATAGTGAAAAACTGCATTAGTTTTCAGGGCTGGCACCTTCCCTGTGGGAGAAGGAGCCGTAAGTTTGCCTTTTCAGAAAAAGCTTCTGCCGAGAGCGAGCACCGTGACATGCTGAGTCTCTGGGAAAGCAGAGATCCCCAAAGCTGTTGTGCCTGTGGATAGGCTGCAGAGGGGATAGTGAAAAACTGCATTAGTTTTCAGGGCTGGCACCTTCCCTGTGGGAGAAGGAGCCGTAAGTTTGCCTTTTCAGAAAAAAGCTTCTGCCGAGAGCGAGCACCGTGACATGCTGAGTCTCTGGGAAAGCAGAGATCCCCAAAGCTGTTGTGCCTGTGGATAGGCTGCAGAGGGATAGTGAAAAACTGCATTAGTTTTCAGGGCTGGCACCTTCCCTGTGGAGAAGGAGCCGTAAGTTTGCCTTTTCAGAAAAAAGCTTCTGCCGAGAGCGAGCACGTGACATGCTGAGTCTCTGGGAAAGCAGAGATCCCCAAAGCTGTTGTGCCTGTGGATAGGCTGCAGAGGGATAGTGAAAAACTGCATTAGTTTTCAGGGCTGGCACCTTCCCTGTGGGAGAAGGAGCCGTAAGTTTGCCTTTTCAGAAAAAAGCTTCTGCCGAGAGCGAGCACCGTGACATGCTGAGTCCTCTGGGAAAGCAGAGATCCCCAAAGCTGTTGTGCCTGTGGATAGGCTGCAGGAGGATAGTGAATACCAGCAAGATCTTTCAGGGCTAGCACCTTCCCTGTGGGAGAAGGAGCCACACTTTTGCCTTCTCAGAAAAAGCTTCTGCCGAGAACGAGCACCGTGACATGCTGAGTCTCTGGGAAAGCAGAGATCCCAAAAGCTGTTGTGCCTGTGGATAGGCTGCAGAGGGATAGTGAAAAACTGCATTAGTTTTCAGGGCTGGCACCTTCCCTGTGGGAGAAGGAGCCGTAAGTTTGCCTTTTCAGAAAAAAGCTTCTGCCGAGAGCGAGCACCGTGACATGCTGAGTCTCTGGGAAAGCAGAGATCCCCAAAGCTGTTGTGCCTGTGGATAGGCTGCAGAGGATAGTGAAAAACTGCATTAGTTTTCAGGGCTGGCACCTTCCCTGTGGGAGAAGGAGCCGTAAGTTTGCCTTTTCAGAAAAAAGCTTCTGCCGAGAGCGAGCACCGTGACATGCTGAGTCTCTGGGAAAGCAGAGATCCCCAAAGCTGTTGTGCCTGTGGATAGGCTGCAGAGGGATAGTGAAAAACTGCATTAGTTTTCAGGGCTGGCACCTTCCCTGTGGGAGAAGGAGCCGTAAGTTTGCCTTTTCAGAAAAAAGCTTCTGCCGAGAGCGAGCACCGTGACATGCTGAGTCTCTGGGAAAGCAGAGATCCCAAAAGCTGTTGTGCCTGTGGATAGGCTGCAGAGGGATAGTGAAAAACTGCATTAGTTTTCAGGGCTGGCACCTTCCCTGTGGGAGAAGGAGCCGTAAGTTTGCCTTTTCAGAAAAAAGCTTCTGCCGAGAACGAGCACCGTGACATGCTGAGTCTCTGGGGAAAGCAGAGATCCCAAAAGCTGTTGTGCCTGTGGATAGGCTGCAGAGGGATAGTGAATACCAGCAAGATCTTTCAGGGCTGGCACCTTCCTTGTGGGATAAGGAGCCGTAAGTTTGCCTTTTCAGAAAAAGGCTCTGGCGAGAGTGAGCACCGTGACATGCTGAGTCTCTGGGAAAGCAGAGATCCCCAAAGCTGTTGTGCCTGTGGATAGGCTGCAGAGGGATAGTGAAAAACTGCATTAGTTTTCAGGGCTGGCACCGTCCCTGTGGGAGAAGGAGCCGTAAGTTTGCCTTTTCAGAAAAAAGCTTCTGCCGAGAGCGAGCACCGTGACATGCTGAGTCTCTGGGAAAGCAGAGATCCCCAAAGCTGTTGTGCCTGTGGATAGGCTGCAGAGGGATAGTGAAAAACTGCATTAGTTTTCAGGGCTGGCACCTTCCCTGTGGGAGAAGGAGCCGTAAGTTTGCCTTTTCAGAAAAAAGCTTCTGCCGAGAGCGAGCACCGTGACATGCTGAGTCTCTGGGAAAGCAGAGATCCCCAAAGCTGTTGTGCCTGTGGATAGGCTGCAGAGGGATAGTGAAAAACTGCATTAGTTTTCAGGGCTGGCACCTTCCCTGTGGGAGAAGGAGCCGTAAGTTTGCCTTTTCAGAAAAAAGCTTCTGCCGAGAGCGAGCACCGTGACATGCTGAGTCTCTGGGAAAGCAGAGATCCCCAAAGCTGTTGTGCCTGTGGATAGGCTGCAGAGGGATAGTGAAAAACTGCATTAGTTTTCAGGGCTGGCACCTTCCCTGTGGGAGAAGGAGCCGTAAGTTTGCCTTTTCAGAAAAAAGCTTCTGCCGAGAGCGAGCACCGTGACATGCTGAGTCTCTGGGAAAGCAGAGATCCCCAAAGCTGTTGTGCCTGTGGATAGGCTGCAGAGGGATAGTGAAAAACTGCATTAGTTTTCAGGGCTGGCACCTTCCCTGTGGGAGAAGGAGCCGTAAGTTTGCCTTTTCAGAAAAAAGCTTCTGCCGAGAGCGAGCACCGTGACATGCTGAGTCTCTGGGAAAGCAGAGATCCCCAAAGCTGTTGTGCCTGTGGATAGGCTGCAGAGGGATAGTGAAAAAACTGCATTAGTTTTCAGGGCTGGCACCTTCCCTGTGGGAGAAGGAGCCGTAAGTTTGCCTTTTCAGAAAAAAGCTTCTGCCGAGAGCGAGCACCGTGACATGCTGAGTCTCTGGGAAAGCAGAGATCCCCAAAGCTGTTGTGCCTGTGGATAGGCTGCAGAGGGATAGTGAAAAACTGCATTAGTTTTCAGGGCTGGCACCTTCCCTGTGGGAGAAGGAGCCGTAAGTTTGCCTTTTCAGAAAAAAGCTTCTGCCGAGAGCGAGCACCGTGACATGCTGAGTCTCTGGGAAAGCAGAGATCCCCAAAGCTGTTGTGCCTGTGGATAGGCTGCAGAGGGATAGTGAAAAACTGCATTAGTTTTCAGGGCTGGCACCTTCCCTGTGGGAGAAGGAGCCGTAAGTTTGCCTTTTCAGAAAAAGCTTCTGCCGAGAGCGAGCACCGTGACATGCTGAGTCTCTGGGAAAGCAGAGATCCCCAAAGCTGTTGTGCCTGTGGATAGGCTGCAGGAGGATAGTGAATACCAGCAAGATCTTCAGGGCTAGCACCTTCCCTGTGGGAGAAGGAGCCACACTTTTGCCTTTTCAGAAAAAGCTTCTGCCGAGAACGAGCACCGTGACATGCTGAGTCTCTGGGAAAGCAGAGATCCCCAAAGCTGTTGTGCCTGTGGATAGGCTGCAGAGGGATAGTGAAAAACTGCATTAGTTTTCAGGGCTGGCACCTTCCCTGTGGAGAAGGAGCCGTAAGTTTGCCTTTTCAGAAAAAAGCTTCTGCCGAGAGCGAGCACCGTGACATGCTGAGTCTCTGGGAAAGCAGAGATCCCCAAAGCTGTTGTGCCTGTGGATAGGCTGCAGAGGGATAGTGAAAAACTGCATTAGTTTTCAGGGCTGGCACCTTCCCTGTGGGAGAAGGAGCCGTAAGTTTGCCTTTTCAGAAAAAAGCTTCTGCCGAGAGCGAGCACCGTGACATGCTGAGTCTCTGGGAAAGCAGAGATCCCAAAAGCTGTTGTGCCTGTGGATAGGCTGCAGGAGGATAGTGAATACCAGCAAGATCTTTCAGGGCTAGCACCTTCCTTGTGGAGAAGGAGCCACACTTTTGCTTTCTCAGAAAAAGCTTCTGCCGAGAACGAGCACCGTGACATGCTGAGTCTCTGGGAAAGCAGAGATCCCCAAGCTGTTGTGCCTGTGGATAGGCTGCAGAGGGATAGTGAAAAACTGCATTAGTTTTCAGGGCTGGCACCTTCCCTGTGGGAGAAGGAGCCGTAAGTTTGCCTTTTCAGAAAAAAGCTTCTGCCGAGAGCGAGCACCGTGACATGCTGAGTCTCTGGGAAAGCAGAGATCCCAAAAGCTGTTGTGCCTGTGGATAGGCTGCAGAGGGATAGTGAAAAACTGCATTAGTTTTCAGGGCTGGCACCTTCCCTGTGGGAGAAGGAGCCGTAAGTTTTGCCTTTTCAGAAAAAAAGCTTCTGCCGAGACCGAGCACCGTGACATGCTGAGTCTCTGGGAAAGCAGAGATCCCCAAAGCTGTTGTGCCTGTGGATAGGCTGCAGAGGGATAGTGAAAAACTGCATTAGTTTTCAGGGCTGGCACCTTCCCTGTGGGAGAAGGAGCCGTAAGTTTGCCTTTTCAGAAAAAAGCTTCTGCCGAGAGCGAGCACCGTGACATGCTGAGTCTCTGGGAAAGCAGAGATCCCCAAAGCTGTTGTGCCTGTGGATAGGCTGCAGAGGGATAGTGAAAAACTGCATTAGTTTTCAGGGCTGGCACCTTCCCTGTGGGAGAAGGAGCCGTAAGTTTGCTTTTCAGAAAAAAGCTTCTGCCGAGAGCGAGCACCGTGACATGCTGAGTCTCTGGGAAAGCAGAGATCCCCAAAGCTGTTGTGCCTGTGGATAGGCTGCAGAGGGATAGTGAAAAACTGCATTAGTTTTCAGGGCTGGCACCTTCCCTGTGGGAGAAGGAGCCGTAAGTTTTCTTTTTCAGAAAAAAGCTTCTGCCGAGAGCGAGCACCGTGACATGCTGAGTCTCTGGGAAAGCAGAGATCCCCAAAGCTGTTGTGCCTGTGGATAGGCTGCAGAGGGATAGTGAAAAACTGCATTAGTTTTCAGGGCTGGCACCTTCCCTGTGGGAGAAGGAGCCGTAAGTTTGCCTTTTCAGAAAAAAGCTTCTGCCGAGAGCGAGCACCGTGACATGCTGAGTCTCTGGGAAAGCAGAGATCCCCAAAGCTGTTGTGCCTGGTGGATAGGCTGCAGGGAGGATAGTGAA